>NW_009911704.1:42916-76043 GCF_000696875.1 Nestor notabilis
GCCTTTCTATTTTATTTCACTGTATTTTGAGGCAGTCTGGGCTGTTTGCCAAAGCCCAGAGGAAAGTCCTGGCCTGCTCCAGACATCCCCAGTGTGCAGGTGTACTACTCACTCTGACAGAGCCGAGCGGGATTGAATGTGTATGTTCACATAAATACATCACCCTGGGGATGGGAGCTGGAAGAGGGTATTCCTAATGAGTTGTGCAGAATATTGGATGGGGTTTGTGTGTTTGTGTGTGTGTGTGTTTTCTATTCCCTCCAAGAACACGGAAAAAAGTCTCTAACCGTGGGCTCATTGTTCTCCACACGTAGCCACATACTGGCTGTGGTTCAGGAGGTCAAGTCTGCTTGAACAAACAGTGCTTTGGCCACTGAAGCGAAATGTGTGGGGAGATGAGAGAATTCGTGGTGAATATTACTTTTGTGCAGTGTTCTCTGCTCTGGAATGTCTGCAAACATAGTGAGGGTTTCCGGAGGCTTTGATGCCCGGCAGGAGCAAATTTATCTGCAAATTATATTTATCTTCTTCGCGCTTTCCTGCTCAGAATTCCAGAACCTGAGCTGTGATGCTCAGCAACTGCCCATGCCGCTCATGCTGCATCCGCTCCTGCTCTGGAATGGGGTTTGTTCAGATAACCAATTTCTGGGCTGAACTTCACCTCTGCTCGTCAAGCCATAGGGACCCAGCTCCCTGTCTGGGGAGGAAAGAGCCCAGTTAGCTTAGTTACGGGAGCTACACAGGGCATTGTGTTAAACATGAGTCTTCCTCATTGCTGAGTTTGAGATGGGCATGCTGCACAGAGGTTCTCTTGCAGGGATATAAAAGCCAACTTTGAAATATAATTGCAGAAATCATTTGGAGCATGCAGGTGAGAGGTGTGTGAACATCGACAAAGGAGACGGTCCAGTTTCCTGGAGAAGGAGGGAGAACGTGTATGAACAAGAGGTGTTATGCCCAAATGTCAGCTCCTTCCTGAGCAGCACTGGCCAAATTTGCAGCAATGGTGGAAAATAGCCATAGGAACCTACAGGAAAGCTTCCTCCTGGGGTGGTCCCAGCAGATGTCTTGCTCCATGATTTGGTGATTGTCGCTGGCCAAAGGCAGGAAAATTCTTTCCCAACCAAAATTTGGTGTTAAGTTAAATTCTGAATGTGTCAGCAGAAATCCCCATGGCGAGGCGTGTAATCCCACTTACATCCTGAGATAGCTTTGGCAGCCAGGTCTATTTTCCCGCTATTCCCTTTAATCCATAAAACCTGGATTCTGTATTTACCTCCTGGGGCAGAAAACATTCCAAGTCATGATTAAAAGCCTCTGTGCCTACGAACCCCTTGATCCTGAGCCACCTTGGTGCGATGGGCTGAGGATAAAGCCTCAGCGTGGATCTTGGGGTTGTAGCAGTTACTGGGGAAGCCTGTCTGCAGGGCTGAGAAAAGGGCAGCTCAGCTTCCAGGAGAATTCATCTGTAAGGGGAAAAAAAGTAGGGAGCAAAAGCAAGAGGTGAGGGGCTTTTAGGTAGCTGAGTACTCAGAAGAGCTCCAGCTGTTGTGGGGTGGGAGCAGGAAGCCCTGGTGTGCTGCTGGAAGCAAAGAGCCACTTTTTAGTGATGGAAGTGAGCCCAGACTGGGGGAGGCTGAGGATTTCCTAAAGGAGACATGGGCTTTGGAGCTGTCTGAGAGCTCACCTGGGGTTTCACACTGGAGTTTGGGAAGTGTTCAGGGAACAAGGAGAGGAAGGGGAATTCACAGAGCAGCAGCATGGGGTTGCCCCTGGTTGCTCCTCCTGCCCTCGTAGCAGTGGTGTGAATTGTCTGAGAAATGCTGTCTGCTGTTTGACCACCACAGATGTCATGGCTGGATGTTTGACAGAGACCTTGCACTGGATTCCTTTCCTGCTGCCACCTCCTTTTCTGTACCAAGATTGGCTGCTCCTCAAGTCTCTCTTGAGACTGTTCACCTTCCCTAGAGCCCCCACCTGCATCGTAGCCAAGGTGGGAGTGAAGCCCAAATCTTCCTGGGTTGTTGGACCAACACCTCCCAGGCAGACACTACGACCCTGTTTATACAGGGCTGAGTAAAAACTGAGCAACTGCCTCCACTTTGGCTCAGTGCAGCTCCAACAGTGAGTTTTCAAATGTGTAACTTAAGCCAAGAGCTTCACTTTACTACATATTTTCCACTGTGAGAGTCCCCCTTACAATACGCTGGCGTATCCCTCTTGGTGTGGGCGGCGCAGCCAGCAGAAGCTGATCTCGTTCCTAATTTTCCATAGATGAAAGGGAAATAAATCAATGTGAAACCAGAGCCAGGAACCAGCATCGTTCTGCGCGGAGGGGGAAGACACAAAAGAGCAGCGCTGCGCTGTGCTGTGCCACAGCTTGTAATGAGAGAGAATCTGTTTTTAAACTATCCCTTCTGGTTCACACATATGTCATTGAAAAATAACTTCTATAGGGAAAAAGTCAGCCCTTTAGCTCGGTTATTAGTGGATTATTTGATTTGGATGGAGAGAGGAAACTTGGAACTGTGCGATCAGCCCTTGGTAAGGCAGTGACATCAGGAGATGAAGTTGGATGGGGGAAATGCAGCACTAAATGAAATGGTAAAGAAAATAGGGAACTTGAGTATGTGGTCAGGTCTGCATGACCACAAGAAGAAATGCAAAGGCTGGGCAGCTTTTGGCAGCCTCGCAGGCTCTAATTTGGGTTTACGTGGAGACTGCACAATCCCTTCCAGGCTGCATCTCCTCTCCAAGGAAAACGCTGTGATTTCCTCATTTCGTATGAGGAGTGGAGCTGGGATAAAAGGGTACTGCTCAGACCAGACCCTCCGACTGCGGGTGGGGACACCAGCCAGTCTACGGGGCTATGGGCATTGAGCCCTGCTGCAGTTGGGTGACAACTGGGACCTGGAGAGTGGTGGCACTGGTGCAGGAGAATTGGGCTGTTGTAATGGGCTGCCTCGTTCTCAAAGAGCAGTGGAGGTCAAGGGGAAATGGGGAGTTGGGCTTATTCCAGGGATTCCTAATGAGTGCAATGAGGAAAATGGAGAAACTCACTTTTTTGAGGCTGTTCTATGGAGTGCAGGACACTGATGTTTCAGAAAGGCAGTGCTTTTCCGAGTACAGAAACTGCTCATTGTTTCATCCCCTCCTCTCTCCCGCTCAGCTTATTAACTGCTGGTTCAAGGCCTGGCAGATCATGATAGACAATGGCATCCATTCATCTTGTCCTATTCATTTCTCAGAGGCCTGGGCTGGGCTTTCATGTTTGTTGTTTTGTTTGCTTTTCTTCCTTTGAATTTCCATGTTGGACAGTGGAAGGTCAGGCTGACGCTCTCCTCCCTTTATGGAAATGCCTCCCACAACGTGCAGGCTCTTAATGTAACTGAATGGGAGTTCTGTGGGATGCTGCACGTGAGGCAACGCTGACCTGTGCTGGTCCCCTCACCCTGGCTCAGGGCACCACCAGAGCACCTAGCACCCTGCTGGAGGGTGGTGGTGTGGGTGCAAGCTGCAGGAGCAGCAGGCAGGGTGTGCGTGCAGTGGAGGGGAAAATACTTCAGTATCTTTCACTACAACCACTGATTTGAAGCCGAACGCTGCCTGGTTCTGGTACCTTCCCAGCCTACCCGGCATCACTGGCTGGTGGGGGTTGTGGCCCACTGGCACACTGGACACTTGGGATCGTTGTCAGGGACAGCACCACTTCTTCACACTGTCCCCTTTCTTTATCCTTGCAAGAAAACTTCTTCCCTTGACTATCAAGAGGAGGTGACAGTTGCAAAGCCCATTCTCAGGTGCCTCCTGACTTGTCCTGCTTAAGCACATCCATGGAAGCAAATTTTCTGAGCACAAGTATTAAGAGATTTTCTTGAATAGTCTGATTTGCTGCTTGCAGGGGCTCAGAAGCATAATTTGACTTGATGCTTCAATTAAGGAACAAAACCACACCGTGTGAATAGGCCTGAGCCAAATCAGCTCATATTGGAAAACAACTGGAAGGAGCTGCTTGAAAAACTTCTGCTGTGGGGGTCTACTCACTCCTTGGCAAACTCTTTGGAACAGACAACTGAAAGGAAAAAAGAAAACCGTGTTTAAGTGCTGGATCTCTATCTGATAGCTTTGGGTTTGAATTCTGTTGCTATGAAGTCACTCTCAGCTGGTGGTATCAATATTGTGAACAGATGGTGGCTGCATCTATTACCTGGGAACTCAGCAGTGCAATTCTGGGGCAGTCTTTAAAGCATTCCTTTCAAAGCCATCCTATGGATTTACACTATTCCTGGGAGAAGCATTTGTAATTGGGAGGGGCAAAAAAGCCTAACAGTGACCATGCTATAAAAGTTGTATTTGGGTTAGATGTAAAAACAGTGACAACAGAGCACATGGTGATTGTGGGGCCTCTATTCTTAGGGATCAACACTGTAATTTGTGTGGAGTATGATATAAATGCTGATTTTAAGTTACCAAATGAGGAGTTTGAAGCAGAAATCACAGAGTGACAAGCTGCTGTGCGGTCATACAGGGAAAAAATAACTCCAAGGGTTTGATCCCAGTGTGTTTGCTGGAGAACCAGTGGCAATTACAAGTCTGTTGAGCAGATGGAAAAGCCACTGTCCTTAAGTAAAGGCTCATCTGAGGTTGCCTGGGTGGCAATGACACCCTGAACGTGGCCATCCCCTGATGACAGGTAGCACCAAACCCCTGGGCTCTGCTGTGCCCCATGATCTTCCTCAGGGACCTGGCTAGCTGAGGCCTGGACACGTTTGGATTTCTCCTCCATTCTTCTTGGGTCTGGAAAATTGAGAAGAGGATGTTTTACATGTATAGGCAGAAATGTAACAAGAACTGCCTATTTTGTAGTGTTTCGGCTCATCTTTCTCCAGTTACTGTGGGAATTGGGAATCTCGGAGATGCCTTGAGATTAGTCAGGTCTAGATTCCTTCTAATTTGTTTCGTGGTTGCTTAAACTTTTCTTATGGTAGGAACATTAAAGTGATGTGTTATTATTGTGCATGTCTATAGCTCACCATATGTGAACTCAGTGCAAAACCTCCCTCAGACAATGAACTTGCACGATGCAGTTTTCTTACCAAGCTGTCTGTTTCCTCGACATTTATGGGAGTTTGATTATCTTGAGCCTTTTTCCTCTGTCAGAAGTGATTGAAATCAGCTATCTCAGACTCAGGAGTTATTGGGGTGGATGGACACACCTGTGGCTGCACAGAGATCACACATGGCTTGTTTTCAGAGGAAACCAGCCAAAAAAATGCACTGCTGTCCTAATGAATTGATTAGAGGAGAATGCTTCCTCATGTGTTAGCTTAAACCTTCACATTAAATAACTCTCCATGTGGTTTCTGGTATTCATGAGAGAGAAATATTTAGCTGCCAGCAGTTGTAATTACAGAGGTGGCCAGAAGATGGGTTGTTTCTTTGGTTGCAGGTGTTTACCTCTATCATGCATACAACAGCTCTACTCAAAATGCTTCCTCAGGTAGGATCCTTACAGGGATAAACCCAGGTCCTTGTGCTGGCAAAGTGCAAGGACTGGATCTGCCCAGCTGAATAGGTCCCACATGAGGAGCATGCAGAGATCAACTCTGCTAAGGACCTACACAGGGTCTGATCTTAACATCTTGCATGTTCCCCAGGAGATGGTGCAAGGGTGCCAAGTCCTTCTGCCAAGCTGGCCCTGTGTGCTGGGTCTAAACCTGCTTTTCTCTCATTCCAGCTCTTCTCAGAATTGGTTTCCTACTTTTTCAGACAAAACTGGAGAGGGGAAGCAGAGTCAGACTATTTACCATGTTCATGGGAGATTGGGAGCAGCCAAAGCAAACTGAGTCACTTTGGAAGGGTTCTCTGCAGTCAGGTTTTTTATCTCTTTTTCCTTTCTTCCCCTGAAATAGAAGGCACACCTTTGCCCAGCCAGCAGCTCAGAAAGAAGCTAGC
Source organism: Nestor notabilis (assembly GCF_000696875.1). Lineage (NCBI taxonomy): Eukaryota > Metazoa > Chordata > Aves > Psittaciformes > Psittacidae > Nestor > Nestor notabilis. The sequence continues at coordinate 48,872 of NW_009911704.1, forward strand.
AAAGGAGTTATTTCTTCCAGTCAAGCCTGGTTAGTAGCTAGGTCTCATTGTAAGGTTTCCATCCCGCAGCTGTGAGAACTTCTGGTGACTCAGTCCCAGCGAACCAAGGGGCTCCAGCTCCAGTCCCGTTTGCTGTTCTTGGGGAAGGTGTTACTGCAGGAGACCTGGAAATGGTTTCTCAAGAGAAGAGTGTCCGTGCATGGTCCCCAGCTGGCCAGGACAGCCACAGCAGGGCTGCTCCTTGTGGTTGGACACAGTTCATCATCCAGCCCTATGGTCCCTTTAGAACTGGTGTTCACCCACTGCAAGTGTGGGCTTCCTGCACTACTGAGGCTGAAACTGAAGCCCTGGTGGGTACCACAAGCAGGTCTTGTGGTTTTGCATCTGCGGCAGGGGATGGAAATCCCCAAAATCATGGCTTGTGTCAGGCTTTGGCAGGGTGCATGCCTCATGCCAGAAGCAGAAACTAAGTCAATAAGAAGTCAGAGTCTTTCAAAAGTACCCAAATCTGGATGCTTTCCCCCAGTGGAAGAGCTGGTTTGAGTTAGTGCTTAACATCTGCATCTGTAGATGTCATGCTTGAAAATACACACATTTAGATATGCAGCATGGATGGGCAAAACACATATGCAAACACTGTGGCTACAAAAGGGAGCTTAGAGAAGTGTGCAAGGGGCTGTCCCTTGGTCACTCCGCATCAGATGAGGTGAACAGCTCTGGAAAAGTATCATGTTCCTGGGTAATAATTAAGGATTCTCTGTGTACATACATGTACATGTATGAACCAGCTTCTGTGGGTAACCAAACATGCAGCTGCTGCTTCAGAGAGAAATTGCTCAAATGTGATGAAATTTGACCAAGGAGTTGTGCAGCTCACCAAACCCATGTGGGTTCGATGCCTTGTTCCTCCCATGTGTTTCTAATCTGCTGGGAGGGGGCTCAGACCATCTGCCCAGAACACACACAACAAAAAGCTTAAAAACACTCATTTTACAAATATCAAGAGTGACTTTACAATAGGAAAATGAAACTTGAGAGTAATGTTGTGTCTTTATTGGGGTAGGGAGAGGGGGGGACTGTCAGGGGTTCTTTTCTTTCTTTTCTCTTTCTTTGCCCTTTACAAACCTGAGCTCCACGCTGTTATTTTTCCCCTCTTCAGAATAGCTGTAAAACCCTCTCATATTCTTTTTGCCTACATTACCGCAGCACTTGGCTGGGCTATAGAGGAGGAGGAAGGACTATAAAGCAGCCTCTTGTACCCCAGTCCCCACAGCCCCTCTCCCTGTCCATCCATCCCAGCTGTGGCTGCAGAGCAGGAGACACCGCTCATGCATCCTGCTTTCTGTGTCCAAAACTGATCGTTTCACACCCAAAAATTCCTTGCAGATAGATTGTGGTTTGTTGAACAGACATAAATATATAAAAATAGCCAGTGGAGCTGAGTACGATGATGTTAATTTAAGGATATCTGTGTCTCTGGGTGCTTTTAGCAGATTTTTGTATTTGCTTTATTTTTTGAAGGTGTCTTGGCTGCCTTTTCCTTTCCTGCAGTTGCTGCTGCTTGGCTGCTGTTTTGCCCTGGCCATCCTTTCCTGTCCCAGAGAAAGGCTTCTGGTGTTTGTGCTCCACCAAAAAAGGAGGAATGCAGACAAATCAGAGTGCCGGCCCCATCGATGGCAAACAGCTTTAAGAGGGACCTGAGTTAGGGGAGTGGAGAGCTTGAAGGGAAAATAAAGCTTGCAAATAGTCTATTCTGAAGAACTGGGGTGTGTGAGAGTGATGCCACCACATTTGCAGTGGCTGATGGAAGGCTGCAGGGACAGAGCTACAGGGCGTGAGGATAGACAGTAGCCAAGGAGTCATTTCTCCTCAGGGTGGGTCCTGCTCCTCTGTGCAATAAGCTGCAGCAGTTACTCAAAGTGCTTTCCGGCTCTGGAGAGCTCTCTGAGGAGCATGCAGCCGGTGTCTGGTGGTTTGCAGCACCAGACATAGAATCACAGATTCATTTAGGTTGGAAAAGACCTTTAAGATCATGAGTCAAGGGAAAGCTGGACACATCCCCTGGTACGTGCGTGGGATGGACACTGCCTCCTGCTCTGCACTGCCTGACCTGGGATGCTCCTGCAAGAGCCTCTTGGCTGGTGCTGTAAGGACAAGGGGGTTAAACCACAGCCCAGTTTCTGCTCTGTTGGCCGCATCTACCTTCAATTTTTTTTTCCTGGTTTCTTTCTAGCTTATATTTCCGTTTGCTGGAGAAAATCCCCTTTGTTACCAGCAGCTGTGCCTCTGGTCCTGCCCTATCAGTGCCATGGCCGGAGGAGGACTGTGTGGGATGCTGCCCTGTCCCCACAGTGGCTTTTCCAGCTCTGAAGCAAAAGCCCTGGAGAAGTGCATTGCTACAATAGCCTTGCTGTAAATGTTTTGTAGATTTGATGCTTTCTGTGCTTCTGCCAACGCCACCTGCTTTCTGAGCTGCCTTTTCCTTAAGGATTGTTTTTTCTCTCTGCCTTGTGTCCCATAAGTTCCTGGATCTTAATTAAATGCCAGGTTGCTAATTCGCTTTATCTGGGCTTTTCCATCCATTTGGTAAATTTCCAAACAAAACCTGCCCTCCAAGGTCTAGGCATCAGCTTTTAGTGAGGGAAGACGTGTTGCTTCATGGAAGTAATGCTCATTTATGGCTTATGGTGGGAGCCACAGGGTAACACACTGGGCGATGCACACATCGTGCTGAGCCCTGCAGCCCCCTTCAGTCAATCAGGGTCAAGGTTGAACAAGGTGAAGTGCAATTGTCTCAAAGCATAAAACAGCCCCAGGGCTTTTGGGGATCTTTAAGCTGGTGATCAGATGTCTCCTGAAAGGATGGAGATTTCAGTTGGCAGGGAGGGCAGGACCGTGTGGTCTGGGTGGTGATTCTGGAGCTCAGCCTGGGCTCCTGCCCCATCATTAAGCATCCATTTGAGCTTGGTCAGGGTTTTCATCTTGTCCCTTTTCTGTTCTCTTCAGGGCAGTGCCAGTCCCTACATGAGAAGCTCTCAAGGCAGGACACAATGGCTGAATGGATCAGGGTGGCAGAGGGCTGAGGAACAGGCGGCTGGAGAGATGTTATGTGGGAGTGGGGAGAGCAACGTGGCTCTGGGCTGTCAGGATTTAGTGAGGATTCCAGGGAAAGCATCAGGAAGTGTCAGCAATGATTAATGGGTTTGACAAACTCAGCCATTTGGAAAGGCGAGAAAATCTTTCCCCCATTTGGGGATTGGAAGCTGGAATGGTGGATGGGTCTGTCCATCACCCGCAGAGTGCTGCCATGGAAATAGTCCATACTGCTTCTGAGCACTGTGTATGTTGTCCTTGGGAATTAGGTCTGTGTTGTCACTTCAACAAGGACTTTGGCATAAGCTTTGTCAAGGCAGAGGGTGCTCAGTGTTGTCAGTGCTGCTGGGGGAGTGCTTGCACGAGGGTGGGGTGTGATGGGCACTGTGTAGTCAGTGGGGCTGGGGGGGAGTAGCTGCCTGGAAATGAACTTTGTGTTAGAGTCTCCTGCTCTGCTAATGACTCAAGTCCTTGACTGGTATTTGGGTATTGGCAGAGTGACAGCTTCTTCAGGAGAGCTTTCCAGAATTAGCAAAGCCATCTGGCTTTTGTTCTGTTAGAGAATTGCTTGTCCTTTCCCTTCCAGTAAGGAGTCCTTGCTAAACTGCTTGTAATTTGTATTACACTGACAGACCTACAGCGTGCTGTGGTCTCTGTGAGCATGTATAAAATACAGCCCCTTGCTCCAAAAAGCATCTTTTCAAAGGAAAAGCTATGGAGTGGCTGACCCAAGGATCCAGCAGTTCCAGATGGAGGAAGGATGACGTGGCATTGCCTGACTGTGATCCCATCCCTTAGAGCAGAGCTGGCTGTCGAGGGTAGCAGAGTTCAGGGAGGGAGAAGAAGCATTAGAGGAGGGGACTGTGCTTCCCTGCCCCGTTCCTTCAAAGGCAGTAGCCAGGGCTTAACACTGAGCTGATGGATCCTTGTGTGATAGGAAACTGAGTTCCTCCCTGGGATCATAAAATAAAGGTTGAAAATCACTAGGGAGGTTGTTTGCCTTTGAGCCAAAGGGCTTATTTTCTTCTTGTTGCTGTGGTCAGAGAAAGAGACATGTGGGTTGTCCAGATAACACTGTAGTGTGTGTTCTGTAAGTTTAATATCAGAAATACTAATGGCTGAGTTCTGGCTGGGGGTGCAGGACTAGGCTGATGTGTGGGGAGAGCTGGGTTCCTGGGGGTACCCCCTCTCCCAGACTGATGCAGTGAGAAAGAGGAACTATTATCAGTCCTTGAGAGGAATTTCCTTGAAGCTGTGTTTGATTCCAGTGAAACTTCTATCTCTTTTCTGTTTAATTAAGGCTGTTTTTTCTAAAGACGGCTCAGAAGAGGCTCCCATCTGAGTGCTGAAAGCCAGAAGGAGCCATTCTTGTGGTAGCTGGAGCCCAACAGGGGAAATAGCAGCAACCTCACAGCAAAGCTGCCCTGTCCATTCCTGCAGCCCCTCTGCGCAGGATGGGGAAGCAAACATCCGGGTTGGATTCACCCAAACCACCAAGTATTTGTAGCTGACTCATGACTGCATGTGAATCAAGCCATTTTTTTTGAGCCAGACTTTCAGCTATTGCCTTCCCATCTGTTTTGTAGTGCAGGCTTTTTGGAAGCCCAAAGGATGCCCTTTAGGTACCAGTCGCTCAGCCTGGTGTCACTGCTGTCAGGGTTGACCAGTCAGAGGGGTTCAGGAGACAGGGACAGGGCCTGGTGGGGGTGATAAAGTTTCATCTGACCCTGTTTCTGTCATTTAGTTTCTTTTCTGGAGCAGCTGTGCTCCAGAATCCAGAACAAGGGATCTGGGATGATGCCAGCAGGATAAGGATGTGCCCATGCTCTGAACCGTTACTGTACATGTGACTTGGGGTCTCACTGCACTGGCAGAGCTGGGGCACGGGGAGCTCTGGGTCACCCCTTGCTTCCTTTCCTCACTGAAGACTTTGGGTTGACATGGCTTAGTCCAACCTGTGCAGCCAAGGAGCCGCCCGGAGCGGGGCAGCCGCTGTGTCCTGAGCAGAGCCTGTGTCCAGGGCAAGCACCGATGACAGGCTTTATCAAGTGGAACATCTGAGGGCTGCCAGACTGTCTCCCAGACAGGGATTAGGTGGTTTGGAAGCTCGCTGGTGGCTGGGATCCCTAAGCTTTCACTTTATCATAGAGCTGCACTGAACCTCTACTACTCTGCAGACACCCAGCTGGGTTTGCATTTATGGAACCAATGGATTTGTCATGATAAAACTCAAACATCCCAATTGCTTCCAATAATTTAGACATTTTCTTGGTGTGTTACAGTTGTACATCCTGGGCCTGTGTCTGTCCAATTTAAATGCAGGAGCTTAAAACAACACACCAAGCAGGATTTATGCTTGTGGATGTTCAGAGGCTCTAAGACTTCTGGGGTGATGCACTAAAACAACAGCCCAGTTAATGACCAGTGCGGTGCAGTGGGAGCCCTGAAGAATTCCAGTATTTGTGGAGCTGCTGCTGGTGCCAGATGAAGTCACTGGGATTGGCCTCGCCAGCTGTTTGTTTTGGTGAACCACAGCGATCTCTCCACGTTACTGCAGTTGATGTCATTGGAAGTGATGTGACATTTTTGCGCACATATAGAATAAGTGTTAAAAAATGCTCCAGAAGAGCTTTTCCAGCCTTGTCTGGGAGCTGGATGGGGACTTGAACTCAACTGGCTTGGTGGGACTTAACCTATAAAGCAAATGAATCATCAGGCACAAATGGCTTTACCATAAATGTCAGATTCTCACTGGTCCTAACAGCACTTACATGGGTTTGGTGGAGCATATAAAAGCCTTGGGATGCACAATCACTTTCATAAATGTGCTGTCCTGCCTCTTCCTCTTCATGGGAAGCTCTAGGAATAAAGGTCGAAATAGGATTTATTCCTTTTTTACAAAACCAGCTCTGACGGGTGAAATTGGTTATTTTCAGGCAAAGATTGACTTTTTGTGTGTGTACCTGTGCCTTGCCTCTGTGTGCTAACAAGTACCCCAGGTACTGGAGTGCTTTCTGGAGCCCCCTGTGCCCAGATGTGCCCATCTTGTTCCTATGCCAAAGGAAGACTTCACCCATCTGCATGAGTGGCTGGAGGATGCTGTGCTGGTGGCCTCTGCTTTGGAGCAACACCAGTGTGTTGCTGACTTGCTCCCTGACTTAGACACCTCTTTACTTCAAAATGAGTCTCAAACCCCCAAAATGTCTTGGCTGGTAAAGTCTTTAAACCACTCTCAGTGTGATTGTGAGTTTTCTCTCTTACAAAGGCTTCATGGAAAATCCGTTGCTGTTGCATGTGTGTGGAAGGGGGGAAGTTAATGGTATCTCTGTTATCGCTGCTCCTGCTGAGAAAAGCAGATGCTGACATAGGAAGGAGAGGGGTTGGGGTGTCCTGTGTAACCACAACAGTGAAACAAGTAGAGGCTTGAGTGAGGGAGGGCACGGGGCTGGGGGCAGTTATCTCCTGGTGAAATTTATTAGCAGCAGCACACTTGAGAGGACACAAAAGGCTCCCAGCACAGCCCGCTCTATTTAAAGTGGCTTTTTAAATCAAAGCAATGGGGCTCTTGACAGCAGAGCTTTGTGCATCTTTTGTGGAGTTCAGAGAGTGGGGCTCTTTATTGCAGGCTAAATTAGCCCATTTTATTGTTTTGCACTGAGGGATGAGGTCAGTTGAGTGGGAATCTTGCTAACAAGATTTTACTCCTGTCTGGTTTTACACAGGGTACCCACCAGTGCTGTGCACTTGCTGGTAATGAAACAAAGATGAATGGTTTAGCACCCCGTGAGCTCTCCTTTTCCCCCCACCACTGAGCTGCTCAGCCCATGTCTGTCCTGGAGCTCAGATGCTCCCTGGGGCTTTGGGTCTGTTGGTTTCCCTTCTGACCTTGCATGCTTGCATGTTGCTGCTGGAACAAGAAAAGGATGGGCTTTGCTGGGCAGAGTGATTGATTGGGTTTGAAAAGGAAACAGGAAAACAGTAGGCATGTTGAATGATGCTCATGGACCGTGGTGAGCTTTGAAGGAGCTGTTTGAGGTGGTTCACGCTCTTTCCTGGCAACCTTCACATATCAAATCTGGACAGTTATGCACTGATTTTCTCAGGTTCTTGACCCAGAACTAGCAGGAAGCTTCCCTTGTTCATTCTCTCCCCTTGGCAGCATCTCCTGGACCAACACTGTCCTTTGAGTTGAGTGAGGTTGGGGTTTGTGCCATGGCCCCAAGACCTAAGCCTGTACCTCTGGGATGTTCAGAGAATGTCTTCCCATGTGCTCTAAGGTGCTGCCTATGCCTTGAGCTGTCAGACCTGGATGATGCTCAGCTCCCAGTGTGCTGCAGGGAAGCAGGGTGGCATTGAGCCAGGCTCTCTCCTCATGTACAGCTCAGGACCTGCCATCAGCTGAGACTAAAAGCAAACTCAGCTTTAGCAAATTCTCTTCTGCTTAACCTTTTGCACTGTGTTTAGCCAACATGCCTTTCTTTGCTTTATCTATTCCTCAAGGAAACACAGTCATAGTTCTGGTCACTTATAGGATGCAGACTATCAGCTCTCCTTGAGGTGTAAATCCAGCCTTATCAGGAAGAAAAAGCTTTCAGCCTTCCTTCCTTGCCTCTCAGAGACAAGTACCAAGTCTGCTTTTGTGGCTGTTTTATTTCATCTTATCCCAACAGTTCCAGACATTCCCTATAATCCGATGGAAACTGAGGCGCTTTAACCACCTAAGTGACAAGGGCGTTAATGGCTTAGCCTGGGTGTCAATGAGGGGCAGGGTGGTTGAGGTTCTGTGGGCAGAAATAGCAGCTGGAAGGATCTTCCCATCAATCAACTTTAAGCCAATTTCCTTGGCCAGGTTGGGCATCCTCCAGTGGAGGCCGCTCCAAAGGGGCAGCCTGGTGTGATGCTCTGAATGCCTGTGAAGACAGGGATGAGAATAGTGATGGATGGTGTTAGAAACCCAGTAACACCCCCAGCTCCTTCAGGTCTCTGCTCAAGGCTGGGTGATGTCCTCGGGGTCACACCACAGCCACGTTCCCCACATGGGTCACAGTGTCAGGCAGTGGCTGGAGCTGGCTGGGAATGGGAAACATTCTATGAGGCAAAAACTTGGCATTTTCTGTGTTCCTGATGCTGCATCCCCAGTGTTGGTGGTTCCATTGAAAAAGCAAAAGCCAGAACGGTGACAGAACTGCTCTATGGGTCTGTTAAAAAGAAAAAAGGGAAGGAAAGAATATTTTTCTATTAAATTAGAAATTTGAAAACCACTTTGCAGACATTTCTGCTAATTTTGTAAAGGTTATTCACAGGAAACAATGATTAATAAGCTTAAACCAAAGCTCAATTTTAAGGTAGCTCATGCAGTACCTCAGAGGTGCCCAGATGTTGTGCTGGGCTGCTGCAGTAACCTGGAAATCAATTTGGTTATCTTTTGGGAAGGTGTATTTGGGACCAGGCAGGAAGCACAGTGGCTTCACGCCTCAGAGCAGCCTGAGATAAGTGGCTGCTTGACCTGGCACTGGGCACAGAAGGTTTTCACTTGGCTCAGCCTGGGTGATGTGCCCATGTCAGGGAGGTGGCGCTGCCAAGCGTTTTGCTTTTCCTTTCCCGGTGGTGTTTATCCCCTCAGCTGCTGTCTCATGCTCCATCCATCCCCATTAACTGTCGGTGTTTCCTTCCTTGCAGGGTGATATTCAGCAGCTCCTGATCGTGGCGGACCCACGAGCAGCCCATGATTACTGTGAACACTACAGCCCCGACTGCGACACTGCCATCCCCGACTCCCCCCAGTCCCAGGACCCCAACCAGGATGAATATGTAAGGCTCCTGTGGTGTCTGGGGATGCTTCTGGGCAGCTCCATAGTGTGGTTGCAAACACTCTGCTCCTTCCTCCCGCTGTGCTTCCCTGCAACTGATGTGTTAGTGCTGAGACAGAGCTTGTTTGTAGGATGTGCAGGTTCTGGTCTTGGCTCTTGCTCTCGGGAGTTTCCTTTCTGGGACCCTTCCAGTTCCAGAGACTGAAATGAATTTTCACGGTGAGCTCAAAACCATGCAAGAGAGACAACCTGAGCCGGGTGTGAAACACCGACCTTCCCTGGCAGGTGAATGCTGTCCAGAGCAGGCGCCTGCTTCTAGATTCCAACTTTTACTGTCGAACTTTTAAAAAGATTTAGCAGTTCTTTTCCAATATTCTCTGAAAACAGGTGTTAAAGGAGGGGGAAACGCTTCTGCCCATGCGTTTGACATTTGAATTTCATTTGGCTCCAGCTCATCTGCACAAGCTGCTGTGCTCAGTATTTTTTCTACAGTTAGCCCCAGATCTTTCCTTTAACAAAAGAAAAGAAGGGAAGGACTGGGACAAGATGCCTTCTTATTGCTGCTGCTCCATTAAAGATGTCTGAGTGTGGCTGATTTCCAGAAGAGCATCACCTGAATTTTATACCCTCTTAAGAGGTCTCAGGCTCAGCTCACAGCAATTGAAGTGCCTGACATCCTCAGCTGCTTTGCAGCACCTTGGCTGCTCTCTTGGATGGACTTGCTGGTCTCAGATCTGTGGTCTCCTGCCAAATCCCCACAAATCCTGGAATGGTTTTGGTTGAAGGGAGCTTAAAGCTCATCCAGCTCCAACCCCTGCCACGGGCAGGGACACCTTCCACTAGAGCAGGTTGCTCCAAGCCCCTGTGTCCAACCTGGCCTTGAACACTGCCAGGGATGGGGCAGCCACAGATTCTCTGAGCGCCCTGTGCCAGCGTCTCAGCACCCTCACAGGGAAGAGCTTCTTCCTAAGAGCTCATCTCAATCTCCCCTCTAGGAAGCTGTAATGCCAGCAGCCTGCTTTGGCTTAGCTTTGGGGCTTAATTAAAACCCCAGGCAGGGCTTTGAGGAGCGGGTGATGCTTGCTGGGCACCCAGCCCCAGGGAAGTGCTGTAACCGCTGAGCCAGCTCTTCTGGAGAAACAATAAATAAGTAAAATAAAATAGACCTCGGTATAGTCAAAATATGTGGTAGTAGGAAAATAAAACTCTTCTTTTGGAGCCAGCAGCTCAACAAGGGCTGGCTTGTTTTAGGGCTGTGTTGCTCCATGTAAGAATAACTCTTCCATGCACCAGTGTCTGCTGCCAGTGAGAGCGATGGACTGGCAAAGAAATTTGCCATGCCTGGCTGTAACCAAACGTTCTGTTTGTATTTCATTTTGAAGAATGACTGACGCCTTGTGGAAAACACTGAAAATATCTTGCTTTTGGAGCCCTATGGGCTGCGGGTGGATGGGAAGTCACATGGATACTATTAGTGCTTAGAGTGAAAATAGCATCCCCACTTCGCAGAGTGGCTGCGCAATTCAAGTGTGTTCTTCCCGCCTCTCTCAGTATGTCACAAGTGTGACCTGGGAGGTCCCAACAGTCCAAGGCTAAAAAAAACCCCAGTGTTTTTTCTTCTTGTGTTATCGTGGGTGACTGAACTGCTGCAGGTTTGGACTATCCTCTCTGGTCAGGGAGAACATGCCACAGGACCAAGAGATGATTTAGAACCTCGTCAAATCACAGCCTTGCAATAGCAGCCCAAAGCCTTGGGGAAGATTTCATAGAAGCTGGTGAACAAGAGGAAGGGAAAGATTTCAGTGCATGGATCTGCATCACAGCATGGCCCTGTTGACATGAAATAATGTATAAAAGAGGTGGCAGAAATGTGCTTGGGTGCTGCCAGCTTATTTCGTGTTTCTCGTCTTCTCTTTGCAGTACACTGACGCGGAGGGTGAAGGTGACACCTACTATTATGAGTACCCCTACTACGAAGATGTTGATGAATCTGTAAAACCAGAAGCTCCCACCACCAAACCCAGCACTCCTGAAGTGGCTGCTGGAGAGACACCTGAAACCAAGCAGGTACCGATGCAGGGTCCTGGCAAAGATGCAGCTGATAAACAGCACCTTTGTAGAAGGGGAGGTGAAGGATGGTGCAGACGTTTTGCTTTTGTTTCTCTGATTCTGGTATTCTGTTCCTGTGATAGGACTATCCTGCTCCCACACCATCTCCTGATGGAGGGGACCCGGGCAAGCAGCCAAAAGAGGATACTACAGTGGGTGATCCCCTTGTGGATGAGTACAACTATGAAACCATTAACGAGGAGTACTTCACACCGCTGCCCTATGAGGATGTCAACTACAATGAAGAAGTAGACCCACAGGGGGGACTCACTGAGAACGCTGTGGAAGCTGAACTCCCCACGAGCACCGTCGTCACCTACAATGAGAGCGATGTAATTTCAGTGACTGCTTTTTCCTTTTGCTTTGTGCTTTTGATGAATTGTGGAGTTTCAGAGCCCTGAGAGCAAGGGGGATGTGATCACCCATGTGGTAAATCTGTCAAGGCTTTGGGCAGCTCTCGCAAGAGGAAGTTTCATGTGAAATATTTTCACTCCAGATACTTCAGGGTGTGGAACGCAGATATTGAGAATTTGGTGAAGGATTATTCCCCTGGAAAAAAGTGCTCATGCTGATATCTGCATTTTCCTCTGTGAAGTGCTTGTGTGTGTGACAAGAAGAAAAACGAGGATTGGTGTTAGAATCTAAGTAAAATCATTTTATTTCAAAGCTATTAATATAAATCCTTAAAACATTGATTTGATGGAAAACATCACTGTTTTTCATCTTGTCATTCCCATTGAACATCTTCAGGGGGTTAGATTGTAATATTTAAAAAACCCATTTCAACACTGGGACCAAACTCTTGTATCTACCAGAGTGAGCCCCTCTGCTTGGTTCCAGATCTGCTCAAAGGGGAGAGCAGTCCAGGTCCCACAGCTGGTGTTCAACAAGTAGATGAACATTGGTCTCATTTTTAGATGAGCCTTAGACAAGTCATCCTGTAGCCATGTGCTGTGTAGCTCATTATGTAAGGAAATAACAGTGTTAGATGAGGCAAATTTTGTTATCCAGGAGCATCAGCAAGGGGAGTTGATAGCGGGATAATGTTTCTTGGGAGATAAGATGCGGCTTGGCAGAATTTTGTGGTCGTTATGGGAGACCCAGCACCCTGGGGCTGGTGGTGCAGGGGGATCGTGTCCAGCCAATCAGTATAGAAACTGTGGTGGAGGAGGAGGTTGAGCCACCCAAAATGATACACAGAGAAACAGAAAAGGCTCCAGTGTATCGAGGAAGCGGGCGCCGACCTGAGGGAACCCATGGATGGGAAACTTTGCTGTTTCCTGACAAAGAGCCAGAAATCTTTGGCTAAGCTTGAACTTTCTAACAGAGAGGAATTAAAGATTGGATAGCGTGACCTTAGAAAAAATTGGAGGAGGAAATAAGAGGCTTTAGGGCTGCTTTAGTTGTTAGGAAAAGGAAATAGAAGAGGAGGAAAGTTCAGGTAGGGAAACACATGGTGAAGCTTTCCTATGTGAAAGCTCAACCCTCTCTCAGCAAAGCATCTCATGGGGACAGAGTGCACTGTCCCCCTCCAGCAGCTCCAAAAGAGAGGGCGTTTGCATAGGGAAGGCTGCAGGATGGCTCCTGGGGCAGGAGTTTGCTCCAGTGAATCTGTTAGCTGAGGAGCGGTGCAAAGGACACAACTTGCCTGGCTGAAGGAGATTCCCATGCACTGAGGCAAGGGCTAATGCAGTGTGACATAGAGAAGACTCCCAAGAAGTGCCAGCCTGAGAAACAAGCACCCAAGAGGATATGGATTGAAGGTTCACACCTCAGAGTGGGAGTTAAGGGCCCTGCCTGCAGCCAGGAACTCCTGGGGAAACCGAGTCCTTTAATCCAGCAGCAGACCAGGCTGCTTTATGAGCAGTATGGAAGTGGGGATCGGGATCTCTTGAGTGTAATTGCCTGCCTAATACCTGTTATTGGGAAGAGGCTTTCAGTGGGAGCCCTGGCTGCTGAAGGGGCTGGAGAAGGTGATTTGCCCTTTTAAAAAAAAAAAAGAAAGAAAAAATCTATTAAAAATCTCATAAGTGTTTTGGCTGGTTCAGGAAACAAAGTGCTCATGGCCATGGGTCCATGTGGTGCGATTTCACCTCCCAGGCTCCTGACGGCGCTGCCTGGCACTGTTGGAGTTCACCTGCCTGTATTTGGGAAGACTCCAATTCCTACAGTGGGAATTAAAAGGGGATTTGGTTTTGTACAAGCGAAACTTCATGGAGCCACTGTGAGAGGTTTGAGAGGCAGAAGCAGGCGCTGAGCTCTCCTGGGCTGGGCTTTCATCATGGCTCATAAGTCCTGATAAATGCTGGGGAAGCAATTCCGAGATTTAGTAGGCAGCAATACTCCCGAGAACAAGAGGAGCTGGGAGCAGATAGATTCTGTTCATTGCCTGCTATTCATCAGGTGGTTTGCTTTACTTGTCCAGATGCATATACCAGCGTTTCATATCTGCATTGCTTCTCCGAAGGGAGGACTAAAAGGAGATTTAAATGAAGCTGTTAGCAGCAAAGCGGAGGCACAGTGTTCCGCACACTGATTTTTGGGCCTCCTCTTTCCTTTACAGGCTGGTTTTGGTGGTCTAAGAGAATTTTTGAGGAGCTGATTTTGTGGGTTTTGTTTTGGTTTTTCTCCAAAGCACCTGCAGCTCTCAGCATGCAGAACTTTGCTCCTCCTCTGCCCAGTTATTCAGGCGTATCTTCCCATGCAAATGGATTTTAGGACTTTAATCAAAATATCATCCCAGACATTTTTGATGTTCATTTAAAGCAATGCAACCTGGAAAAAGCTTGCTATGTTATCCCCAGAAGCTTTGTAGCGAGATAAACAGGTTTTAAGGTTTCAAAGTGCAAACCTACATAAAAGATTGCAAACAGGATAAAAGAGAGTGTGATAGCACCTGATCCATTTGAACAGCACAAAGGAAAAGTGATGCTAACTTTTCTGAGCCTTCTAATTGAGTAATTGCCAAGCTACAATTCCTGCAGAGACCAGTTGGTGTTTGCAGACGTAAAAGAAGAGGGGGTGTCAGAGCAGTGGCTGCCTTAGCACTAGGCTTATTCTTGTTTAAAACCTTTTGAATTTGGGTGCAGATACTCAAGCAATTTTGGCACCGAAACAAGATCTGGAAATGATGGTGGCATTTAAGGGATTTTGAATTCATAGTAGTGAGGAGATAGTTTCTCTCGGAAGCACTGGAAATAATTCAATTTATGGATCATTTTGGTCATTACCTGGATGGGAAAGAAAGAAAAAGAAACCCCAGCACCAGCAGCACGTGTTCTTTACAGTGCTGCTCAGAGCAAGGATGCCAAGAGGCAGTTGCCTGCCAGGCTGCAGAAAGCACAAGGGGATGGAGACAAGCAAGGAAATTCTGATGCTTGTCTGGATGTCCTTGCCCAGCATCTGCTGCTGGAAGGATTCAGGAAGGATTCAGGGATTAATGCATCAGATCTGTAAAAACTTCTGCTTCTGCTTTTTGCACAATTCCAGTCACAGTCTGGATCCCAGAATAAGCAAACAGGAGGCTTTGATAGAAGTGAACTTGGGGTTTTCCACATTTCCTCCTGTAACCAGATACTCAGAACAAAAGATTGAGGTTTTGGTGGGCATTTTAAATATGGGACTGGATGTGTGACTTCTTGTGCTTAATAATCAGCGTCTCTGATACCAAGGCTGTAAGAGATGAGGAGGGCTTGGGGTTTGAATCTACCATTCCCTCTTTCTTCAGGCTTTTAGAGTTCACAGGATGCTCCTGACGTGAGCAGGTCCTTTGTGCTCTGCTTCGTTTTCCTTGCTCATGCTTTTACTCAGTGTTATTTCAGGGATTGACAGAGGAATCCCAAGGAAAGCCAGGGTGTCTTTGACGTAAAGACCCTCCCATCTTTCTTCCCTGTCACTGGAGACTTTAAAACTCCAGCATTTAACTTTCCTTATGCTTTTTCTTTGTAAATATTATTATAATGCATCCTCACATCGCAAACCGTGCACCCCTTATTTCCAGCATGTGCAACCTGATGAGTTGCTGCTCTTTTGCTTCCAGGCTGCTCAGGGAGGAGACGACCTGGATAAAGATTTCACTGAGGAAACAATAAAAGAATACGATGGGAATTACTATGATAACTATTATGACCGAACAGTCTCTCCGGACATTGGCCCCGGCATGCCTGCCAACCAGGACACCATCTATGAAGGGGTAAGAGAGTTAATTTTCCATGGAGGGTGAGTCTGGTTTAAAATGCTTGTCGCCCCATAATTAATAGCAAAAAGATCAGCAATGCAAAAACCAGAGACATCACCTCACTTGGATTCTCTCCCCTGCACAGAATGTGCTTTGCACAGGGCAAGGAGGTGCCTGTTTCTCTTCAATGTGAGCATCAGCATCCTTCTGGGGCAGAAGTTGTCCCACGATCTCCAGCTCCTGCTTGGAGCAGTGATGCTGGTGGAGTGACGTCCTCTCTGACTCACTGGTTTTGTGTTTCCCTTGTGTGCTGCAGATCGGTGGCCCACGGGGCGAGAAGGGACAGAAAGGGGAGCCCGCGATTATTGAGCCGGTAAGGACCAAGTGGTGTTGGTTGGAAAAGTCCTAGGGGTATGTTTGGTGTGGCTTGGGGTGCTCTGGTACAGCTGGGAGGAGAATTTCCCATGGAGGAATTACTTGGTTCATTTAAAAACTTCAAATATAAAATACCAGAATTTTTTCTTTTAAAAACTTCAAGAGTGGCTGAAATCATGAAGTATTTCCCATGAAATCTCTCATTGACCAGAATAAACCCCAGGCCTTTCAGAGGGGGGAAGCATTAGACAGAGGGCAGGTCTTGCCTCTCTGGAGGTTTGAAGTGCCCCCAGCTCGCAGTGAACCCACTCTCCAAGCGCCCATGGCTGGGTCACATCCTGACCTGAACTTGCAGCTTTGGACCAGCTTTAATTGTGCAACTAATGAATTAACATCTGCGGAAATGAAGAGGTTCACACAGCGGTGGCAGAGGAGGGGTTTGCTCCTGCTCCAGGGTCCCGCTGGCTTTCAGACAAAACCTGTGTCATCTGAAATGATCCCAGTATTTGCCTGTTTCTGAGGTTGTTGTTCTTTCTAAAGAGCTGCCTGTGCCCTCTGCAATCAGCAAAAACTGTGGTGTCCAACTGGGCACCCCATTAGGTGAGGATGGAGCTGTGGTAGCGCTGGCTGCAGATTGCTCAGAGCAAGAGGCTGTGGGTTGATGGCCATATGTGTGTCCCCCCTTGGGTACTGGGATGCTGAGGTGCTCCCATGGCTGCTCCTCCCGGGCTGGAGCTGGGGCTGCAGGTCTCTGCAGCCGCCTTCTCACATGCTCCCATGTACCAGCAGCTCAATTAACCAGCAGCTCAATTAACCTCATTTCTATGGCAGGGGCCCAGCGCGGTGGCACTTCCCATCACTTGGAGGCTGTTATTTCTCTTTAATTCTTCCTCCCTTTCCTTCTTTGCCCGACAGTTCTACAGATGAGGGGAACAAGGGGAAGCTGGGGTGCAGCAGCAAGGCTTGAAAAGCCTGAATTGAGGGTCTTGTAAAGGTTTTTCTGACCTTTCCTTCCTTCTCTTCCTTCCTGAGGCTCGCTCCCACTCTGCAGACAAAAGGAGTGAGCAGTTTGCCTATCAGAAGTGTGGGAAGGGTGGGGGGCAGCTGAACCCCAGGGAAATGATGGCAGAAACCAGCCTGCCCTGTCCAGAGCCCATCTGAAACGCTACAAAGCCAACAAAACAGTTAAGTTTAATCATCCAGAAAGAATTTGGCTGCCTTCACTATTTCAAAACACTGGAGCATGTATTGCTTTTGCCAGAGAGTAAACAAGACCAAATGCCGCCTTGTCCCTCTCCGTGCGGTTCCTCTTCAGCACAAACCCGGATTTGCTGCGCTCTTTAGCTCTTTTTTCCCGATGGGAGCTGCAGCAGAGGGGGAATAAAACCCAAAGGCATTAGTGGGATTCTGCAGGATTTTTCTCTCCGTTTCCTTCCACCCTCCCGTCCTTCAATCCTTGCTCGGTGCTGACACTTGCTGGAGGCAGCGGGGCAGCACAGCTGCAGGGTGAGGAGGGATGAGCTGGGGATGGGTGGTGGGACCCTGCAACCCTGGAGGCACCAGGCTGCCTGTGCTTGGGGGGGACCCTGGTGCTCCTGCCTGCCCCAGGCAGGGTGTGATCAGCCTTTACACACAACTCTGTGTGCTGCAACCAGCGTCTGGGCTGCTTCTATGACATGAGCTTCACTTGTGGGTAGCACCTGGATGTTGATTGAGTTGGGAGCAACACCCTGTTTTCCCCTCCGACAGTCCCAGCTCCATGGTTTGCTTGCTCTACCCCCAAGGCATAGCCCTTGGTGGCATTCCCTCCCCCCTGGTCCTGGTCCCCAAACCCTCCCACGTTTCCATTGCTCCTGTTGATGAGCAGTCATATAAACAGTGGCGGTTTCTTGCCAAGGAGAATCTCCAGATGTCCCTAAAGCTTGAGCTCAACATAAACCAACAGATAAATATGGGAGGATGCCAAGGATGTTTGCATTGCAAATCGGCTCATTAGCCCCGGCTCTTCCCCCACGCTGAGGAGCGGCCCCAGGCTCTGCAGCTGGCCATGGGAAGCAGAACCTCAGTGCTGTGCATGTTTAGCCATGGCATAGTCACCCAGCAGCTCAAATGTGTCCTGGGGAGACCTGTGTGGGCTGTAGCTCTGAATCAGCCCAGACACAATTACTAGTGTCTGGTCTGGAGCCTGCCATAGTGAAACGTGCCATCGCTGGTCTCAACAGGGATGGACCATGGGGTGTCCATGTGGGGAAACAGTAGCTGGGACCTCTGGGGTTCCCTGCACAATGTCATCATGTGCCTGAAAAGGAGCCAGTGTTTAGTGGATGTCCTGGGGGACGCCTTCTCCATCAGCATCTTCTTGGTCACCTCCAACAGCAAATAGCTTACACTTAGTGCAGGACAGAGGAATGTTGTTTAGGGTTCACCCTAATTCCCATCCAGGCAGGAGCAGTGTCTCCATGGCAGGCAGGGAAACTGCTGTCAAAATAGGCACAGGGTGAAGCCCACAACCTAAATTCTTTCCTGGTGAAGAATGGCTGCACAGACGCTTCCTTCTGCGATGGCAGCAGCAACAAATTTCCCCTGACACATCCAAGTGAGGTGGGAGCCAGGTTTTATATGAGGTGCTAATGAGTAGCATGGACACTGTAAGAGACAGAAAACAGCACTGGCCATGCATTAGCATTAGTAGTGTAGAAACATAGATCCCACTAATGGAAGTAGGGATAGGTTGTTTTGTACCCTACTTTTTGCTCCTCTGGGCTCAGAAGCTGTGGCTTTTGGGGCAGGAATGGCCGGATTTCCCTTTACCATTTTCAATGGGTTCAGAAAAATGGCTGCCACATGGTCAGCCGAGGTGTTTAGCACGAGCTGAGTCCAGGAGACCTGCCAAGGGTGACCTAAGGCCAGTCCCTGCACTTGCTGCCTCCTGGCTTCTCCCATATGAACTCACTGCTTATCTACAGGGTTTTACTGGCAGATTTCATCCCATAGGATAAGTGTCCCTGTTTGCTGTCCATGAACTGGGCAGTACTGGGATGGCTTTGGCTCACCCTGGGTGCTGCTGGGGGTCATGGTCACTGGCCCAGAGGGAACAGGGCAGTGCTTGACAAGGGGCTCTTCCCAGCACATTGTTCTGATGCTGTCAGGAAAGCATTTGCTGGGATTATTGAGAAATTTCTTTTCTGCCTCTTATGTAGCCATGAGGAGGGGCAGGAGGGAGAGAAAAAGCTCGATCCTACTGAGTACATGATAGACCTGATTTAAAGTTATGACAAAATATTTAGATTAAAAGGAATGGAATAACATTATTCTACCATTTTGCTCACACAGTGATTTCCTGGGTACACAGATAAATCACAGCATGCGGGCTGCTGGGAAAGTCATTTAAAACCCTCACTATTTGATTATTAACATTTTTTTTAGCTGGTTGTGTCTAGAAACAGTTTCTTCCTGAAGAGGAGTTTTTCTCCTGTTTCAGCACCATCCAGGCTGGATGTGCCCCCATGTTTGCCCTTTGCTGGCCATGAGCTGAGGGCAAAGGGTTGTGGTTGGGAAGGTGACTCTGCTGGGTGAGGGTGGGGCTGGGGCTGGGGCTGTTTTACCATGCCCCCTGTGATTTAAATAGATGGTATTTGGCTCTTCAGTGGGCAATGCCTTTTGTGCCTCTCATCCAGAGAGAGTGGAAACACTGCAGCTTGGGGCTACTCACACCCAGCAGCAAGAACTGGAGTATTTCAGAGCAGAGGAAGCATTGGGCTTTCCAGCCCTGTGGGCAAAGTGACTTTGAGGATGTGCCTCGCTAATCTGTTTCTGTCTTTCTTCCCTTGCTCAGGGTATGCTGGTGGAAGGCCCCCCCGGTCCCGAAGGCCCAGCAGTAAGTGGCCCTTTGTCTGCACTAAAGGGTGCGCGCGGCTCCGGGGTGCTGGATGCATGTGAAGGGCTCCGCACGCTGCCAGCCCCGGGCTCTGTTGCTTCCATGTACCCAGGGAGTGTGCAGAGAGCTCTGGGTCCATTTCCTGGTGCAAAACTAAACAGAAAGCTCTGACGCTTTCCCTGATCTGTTACATGTTACAAATATGTAGCACACTTGTTACACTGTTATAAATAACGCAGTGAAACATATTTGCTACTATGCCATGACACTGTGCAACATAGTTGTTACAATGATATAAGTAACGGCAATTTGCAATCTAGTTGTTACAATGTTGTAGATAATGGCACTTTTACCATAGTTGTTACCATGTTCTAAGTAACGGCCATTTGCAATCTAGTTGTTACAATGTTGTAGATAATGGCACTTTTACCATAGTTGTTACCATGTTCTAAGTAACGGCCATTTGCAATCTAGTTGTTACAATGTTGTAGATAATGGCACTTTTACCATAGTTGTTACAATGTTCTAAGTAACGGCAATTTGCACTGTGGTTGTTACAATGTTGCAGGTAATGGCACTTTGCAACATAGTTGTTACAATGCTGTAAGTAACTGCACTTTGCAGCGTAGTTGTTAGTGTTACAAATAAGAACACCTTTTCCATTAGCAGCTTATTTTTTTCCTGTCTTTTCCACGCTAGGGTCTTCCAGGACCTCCAGGACCAACCGGACCCGTGGGCTTGATGGGTGACCCTGGGGAGAGAGTGAGTACCTGTGGTTTTCTCCTCTTTGGGGCATTTTGTATGTACAAAGTGGGGTTGTGGTGTATCAGGGGAGCCCTAAAATACTGTTTATGCTGTAGTAGATTATTGGACTGTACCAGTGAGCACTGGAAACTGATGGATGTGTTTTAGCAATGCAGAAACTTGGGGTTTGCATCTTTGATTTTGATGTTACTTTAAATCACTTTTGTCAGTGACAGCCACTGGTTTGTGAGATGCTGCCTGCAGAAGTCTCCAGCTCCAGGGTGTCTCAGCTGCTCCCAAAGCACTTTTGTAGTCTGAGACCCAAATCCCACAGTTGAGCACCACACTTTGGTCAGAGTTGCAAATTTATTTGTTATTTGCTGGGTCCTCACCTGGGGTCAGGATCGACCTGTGGTTTTGGGAGCTGCTGGACTTGAGCCTCGGGTCAGTGTGTGGTCACCAGCACCATGTGAGCAGCAAAATGTGCGGTTGGGATTGAAGGAAATTAAAACTCACTCTGTGAGCTGAGTCTCTGAAATGACCCTCGCACCAATAAAAGGTTTTGCTTTTTTCCAGCCTATTTTAGCCTGTTGCCCCGTCCTGGCAGAGGCACTCAGGCAAGTGGGTCCCTGTCTGGTATCCAATGGGACCAGGCTACCCATCACTTCCAGCCCTGTGCTCAGCAGGGATTGTGCCTTGACATCTAGTGAAACACTCACCGTAGCACCGACGGCCTCTGGCTTTGCACAGCAGCTGAGATGGGATCATTCTTGGCTGCTGGAGCAGCTCAGTTTGGGCCTGAAACTAGAGGAGTGCCCTTGAGCAGTGCTGGTTTGGGTGATGGAGCACTGCTGTCGGGCTGTGCTGGCAGGAGCACAGCGGTTCCTGCCCGGTGCAGCCCAGTGGAGCAGTGAGTGCTGCAGGCAGCTGAGCAGCAGCGCAGGGCCTGCGGGTACCAGCAGCAGTCGCTTCGCATGAGTAAATCATTGATTTCAGCAGCTTTGTGAGCAAAACAAATGGAGTTTGGAGCTTGACACCATTTGGGTGCTTTGGTGCATCTTGATGTTGAGAGCAGTCAGACATGCTTTCAGAATAGCTTCTGGTGTTCTGCTGTTTCAGTGGGCTCCCAGCAGCGCCATCAGCTTCCACCTGCAGCTGGTTGTGATCTGAGGCATCCTGAGAATCCCATTAGCAAAGAGGGCAATAAATGTGCCTTCAGGTGGGTTTGTGAAGGCAGGCTTGGCTGGAGGTTTGTTTTTCCAGAGTTCTTCCTGGAAAGCGCAGGAGGGAGGGGAGACAGCAGGGACACAGATCAGAGGAGATGTGCCTGAACATGCTACATCCCAGCTTTTCCCTTTCCAGAAATCCCAAACAGAAATCCATCTGTTCCCTTTCCTGTCTGATGTACCCTTGAGCTGTTGTCCTTCCCCAGTGCTGCCCTTGCTCTCATTCCTCTTCCATTGAGGTTGTTCTCATCAGCAATAAGGAAGAGATGGGAAACTGCCCCTCTGCGTTTAGTGCTCTTCCAAATCATCCCACTGGGGTGGGTTTGGGAACCCTGGGACCTGGCTGCCTTCCCTGGGAGCACAGCGAGGAGGGATTAGATTCCCAGCTTTCCTGCCTGCTGGAGGACAAAGCAACCAGAGGGCTCCAAATCATTATTCACCTCCCAGCCCCATGACATGGATGTTGCAGACTACAACCACTGAGGAAGGTAAAAGCGCTGCTGGCCTGCACTGGGAAGGTTCTGCTGTGGGTTTAAGGTGTACTTGAGGAGACTGTCTCAGAGTTGGGCCATTCCTGGGGCAACAACTCTAACCTCGGCCCTGTATTTTTTGGATTAAGGTTCTTTGTTACCTTCTCAGTCCCAGGGGACTTGGCTGGAGCCTGCTGGCTCCCCCGGAGCAGTGCTGTAAAGACCCCTCCTCAACTACACTCCTGGTGTATGTTATTGTTTTTTGAGGGAACAGTAATAATGCTTCTTGTGGTTGTGACATGATTAAGAATGAGAGGCCCTGACTGTCTCCATCGATCAGTGCCTGCAAGCTCAGAAAGTCAATAGGCAGCTGCAGGCTCTGCCCATGGCCAGGAGCCAGGGCCACCACTCAGTGAGGTTGGCTTAACCCCTGAGATGCTGCAGTCAAGGTTCCTCCTGCACTATCCAGCAGCAGGACCATGGGAGGACTCTGTTTCCTTAGGTGTGGGACTTGAGAGAGAATGGGCAAGGTCCCAGCAGTGGTTTGCATCTTGCAGTGTTCTAGGATTAGCAAAAAGAGCTGTGTGGCTTCATCAGGATCTTGGTGGCCCTTCATCCTGCATGGGTCCTACATGTTGCCCAGCTTTCTCCTCTTCCCCCCTTGACATGGTGCTTCTGCTCCCAAGTATTCAGTTGCCTGGCAGGACGGATGTTGCCCTCATGACGAGGCAGTCTGTGTTCCTGCCCTTGGTCCAGGCAGATGCAGACGCTTGGCCAGGCTCCTCTAGAGTGGCCTTGCAAAGCCAGGCAGCAGCAGACGCGTTGTCCCCAAAGATGTTGCTCCACACCCTGAAACAAGACGTGATTTGCGTTCTAGCACATCCTGCTTTTTTGTGTGGCCAGAACAGAATGTAATACAGCATATTGTGCATAGAGAAGTGATGAACTTGCAGAGCCAGGAGCTGCAACTACATTAAAATACTCTTTTTCAATTACAGCAGCTCCTCTTTTAATTTGTTTATTATTAACCCTGCACATAGCTCATGAATTTACATGACACCTCAATGTGTGTGGCGAGGAACATTTCCTATGCCTCCATCTGATAGAAAGATTTCTCATTTGCAATCAGGCAGGTGCACTGAATTAATGTACCAATAATATTCAGCTATGTTAATATTGGCCAACACTCATTTAGCTCTGTTTTATTCATCGTGTCTGTTTGTTCATTTATCCCAGTTATTTTACAACACAAAGAGCTTGTGCCACTGGGAAAGCTGCGGAGCAGCCTGGTTGTGGGAGGTTTCAGAGGACTCATCTGGGAGGAGGGTGGTTTAGGATGACTTGGGTTTCTCTGAGTGTTGGATAGAAGGAAATATGGCTCTGAGGAGAGCAGCAGTCTCTTTGATGGGTACTCTGCACTGGAATGAAAAAAGTGGAATAGGGGAAATGTGCTCCTTTGAACGTGATGAGCTGCAGCGTTACGAGCAAACTGCAGCTCTGCACTGGCCCTACTGTGTGCTTGGAAGTCTGGTTGTTGGGGTGCTCTGGGCTTGATCAGCTTGTTCCTGGGAAAGGCTGGTCACAGAATGATAGATGTAACTTCCAAGACCATGCAGTCATTGCGTCCCAAAGGGTTTATTACCCCAAGGACAGATTTGCATCTCTGAGGTGTAAAAGGATCCCTAAAACCCTTACTGGGGTTCTGAAAGGCTTGACGTGTTCAGGGTGCCCTTTTTACCATCAGCAAGCACCACTTTACCTATGAGACCCCAAATACTGCAAGAAATTCTGTTGTAGAATTTTATGACCAGGGCTGAAAAATAATCTGAGAGAGACACTTAAAGCAAACTCTGAGGCTCCCTCAGCACTGTGGGCTGCTGGGCACCACTGTCACTGCCTGCTGCTTGAGGAGCCTCAGCACTAACACTGAGGTTTCAGTTGAAACATTCCCTTGAAATATTGCATTAGTGTTTGCACTCAGCATGGCATTTTAGAGCACTGCACCAAATGAAAGTTGAAGTCCCCATCCCTTGCTGCTATATATCAGCAAATCTCTATTTACATAATGAGTGACACAGATTTACACCAGCTGAGGGGCTGGCGTGCTGTGTTTCTGAAAGGCATTCATGAATTTCGATTTACAAAGTGCTTTGTGGGGTTGATTTTCCTCCAGCCCATTGCCCCCCGCTGCTCCACCCCACAAGGAAAAGACCTCACACACCCAACATGGAACAAAGGGAGGTGTTTATGTATAAAAACATTGCATCGATGTTTGTCAGACAGAGTACCCACAGAGAGGTAAACAAGCTCATTCCTGATCCATCACTTGCTGGACTGGAGTTAAAGGAGAAGAGAGAGAGGGAAGAAAGTTTATTATAGAAAATGAGTCTGGCCTAAATTATTTATTGTGCTTCTGCTCCAGCAGATGGGCCTGGCCTCTGCACCACAGCAGCAGAGGCAGGGGCTCTGGTGGCAGCCAGGCTGACTAAACAGCATGAATGTAACATCAGGAGCTTGCCCTGAAAACGGGGTATCCCGGTGTGTTGAGCAGACTCGCTTCAGCACCGGGTTTGTTGCTGGGTTTATTTTTTCCTTGCCAGCTCCCCGGGGCAGTGCTGTTGCTGCAGAGGGGATCAGTGCTGTTATTCCAGGCAGTTGGTCCAGGCTGCTTGTGGTGCAGTCCTTGGCTCTGCCCTGTAATTGTGGTGTGGGTCCAGCCACAGCCCGGCTGGGTGATGGTGGACGGTGGGTGATGCCCAGCTAGGGCAGGGTGGAGCACAGCAGCTCTTCACCCCCACCCTGGAGCTGGGCTCTAATTTAGTGCTTGAATGGTTTGGGTTCCTTTTTAAGAGGGAGATCATGAGGGAAATGTTAAGTTGAACATGGTGTAGAGGGAAGGGAAGAACAGGGAGCAAAAGCATGCACCAAGATCTTGTTGGAGGACAGTGGGGCAGGAATAAATCAGATGCTTTGGTTTGGTTCGTTGGTTGGTTAAAAATGTTCTGATTTTTAGGGACCTTGTGACTGTTTTCCTTTCCCTCATCCCTTTCCCACCTTTATCCACCTCTCTCTGCCTTGTGGGGGGAGCGTGTGACTTCCTGGGTCAAGGTCTGGCTCTTTGGTGTCCCTGTAGATTGCCCATAGATGTCTGTGATTTGTGTCAGGGTTTTGCTTTTGCTTTTGTTTGATGTCTGCATGGGCTGGGTGGCTTCAGGCAGGTCAAACAAAGCAAGAACTAACATAGGTGCTTGTTTCTTGCCCTTTCAAGAGCTTTGCTTCTCCACAGATAGATTTATTATTGGTGTTTACTGACTAGGGGAGTCTCCAAGTCCTCAAGCTTGAGCTGTTGGCCAGGCAGCCCTGCCTGCCTTGCCATGGACTGAGCACCAGGGCTCTTCTTGGCCTCACTGGGACATGATAAGTCACTCTTGCCTTCAGCTTCTTGAGCTGGTGTGAAAACTGTGGTCAGTCATGCACATTGAGTAGCTGGATATCATCCTTGCTGCATATAGGATTGCTGGATGGATGTGCAAATTTGGGTTGACTCCAACTTCTTGCTAAGTACGCAATTGGGAATGCAAATAATCTATGGGCTGTCTTAGGAAAATTGGCCATATTTGATTATTTATAGCTTCATCAATAGATCTTTTACTTGCATGCTTGTTTCTTTAGTTGAGTTAAAGATACTCAACTGATGTTAATCAGCACAGCTCCATGGGGATCCTCAGAGTCCTGCTGATTTACAGCCACTGACAGGATCACTCACTCCATTGTAGATAGAAGTAGCCTCATAGGACTAAAAGAAAGATGGAAGAGAGAAAAATGGAATGACCCAGATGACTGAACATGTGCAGAAATGTATTTATCTTTCCACGTTTCAATCTCACTGACCTGAGTTATGAATTTTCATATACGCTTTTAATAGGTTTTAACAGACCCAACTAAACATTGATTCCATTAACTTGGCACATTGTAGAGACTTTATTGCTCACTTGAAAATTGCATATGGCAGACCCTGGAAACACGAAGGCCAGGATGTAACAAGAGGGAATCACTAAGGAAAACTGTGCATTTTACAGACGTGCTTCCACAAAATTTGCCATGGCATTGGGATGCCAACACATTCAATGTCAGCCTGTCAAGATAGGGAGCCTTTTGTATCATGACATAAGCCTTTACAGCCATGACTACTTATGCATGGACACGACTAGAATGATGCTATAGAAGTTTATTTCTATTCTTGTTTCTTGTAGGGACCACCTGGCCGCCCAGGGCTTCCAGGAGCAGATGGTTTACCAGGACCACCAGGGACAATGCTCATGCTGCCAGTAAGTACAAGCTTAACTAAGAAAGTGTTTAAATGAATCAGCTTCTTGGCTTTGTTACTGCTTAGTGCCTGTTCTTGTAGAAGTCTCCCATCTCTTTTACATCAATGACACATTTCCCTTGATGTAAAAGATGGATCCAAATGGTTCCCCTGGTAGATTTACTTTTTGCAGAGCACTGTAACTTCTTCACTGGTCAAAAGCACAGGGCAGGTAGGACAGAATTTCCAGAAGGGATGAATAAGCTTACGTGTTTCTGACTGGGCTGGAAAGTCATGAAGAAGCAACTGAAGACGCTTCCAAGGGCAGAATCCTCCCTTCTGCAGTGAGGAACCTCAAACAGGTCTTCAAAGCAGGTGCTACAATTGTAAGCACCTGAATGAACTGGTCTCTTTTGATGACCTGTGGTTAATTTGCATTGAAGCTAGCAAGTACCGAGTCAGCCTTCTTGGTCCTGGGATGCTCAAAGGAATGGTTATATTTTGTGTCTGCTTTGATGTGAGAAAACTCTATGGAAACCAGCTGCTGCAAATGAGTGGTTAGGTACCAAAGGGAAAAAATCGTTAGTGAAAAACCACAGTGCTCTTGTCCGGGCTCCAAATGGGAGGGTGATACTTGTGTAGGTTCCTGGCAGGATGCCTGGGACAGCCTGGGCCAAGTGCTCAACATGGAGCTTAGCTGGCCATTACAATACGTTTGTTGGTCCCTACACTCACGAACTGTAGGCCTATAAATTGCATCTCTTTGAAGCTGCTTGCCAAGTTCACGTGGTCATGTACCTAGCGCCAACCAAGTGAAAGGCAGAGGTGAAATGGAGGTGAAAGAGCTGTCCAAGTAGGTTCTGCAGCCAGCAGAGTCCTTCTTGCAAAACCCCAAATGCACATGCAGCTAAAGCAGGAGAAGGGTGTGTGTCCTGGGAAGTGAGCTTGTAGCTGTTGGGGGTGGGAGAGGCAGAAGAAAACATGA
>NW_009911704.1:76074-106680 GCF_000696875.1 Nestor notabilis
TTTGGGAAAATAAAACAGTAATGCTTGGGGGTTTTAAATCCTTTGTATGCTGGAGGATCCTGGTTTGAACAATAGGCCAGGCTGTTCTTTGAAGCACACTGCCATGCTTGAGAAATACAGCCTTTGTCTTGGGGCAAACAGGCAGCTACAGCCAAATAACCTGACGCAACCCCGTCTCCGGGGGTCTCCTGGCCAACAGCATCCACATGGGGAATATCAGCCCTAAGAGCTTTGCATTTAGTTTTGAAGGGTGGTGTGTGAGGTCCTTACAGCTCAGAGCCCACAGACCCTCTTATTCTGGGTTACTCTGAGGTGGTAGAGTTTGTGGTGTAGGTACACATGTGGGGAACAGTCAGGTTGTGCCTGTAAGCTGGGTGACCCAAGAGCGGGGTTGGGCTGCTCATGTTGAACAGAGTTGTTGAGGGGTCAGGCCAGCATGAGGGCGGAGGGACAGCAACCCTGTGACCTGTTTCTGCATCTTGTTCCCCTCAGTTCCGCTTTAGTGGAGGAGGAGATGCTGGCTCGAAAGGACCTCTTGTTTCTGCCCAGGAGGCCCAAGCCCAAGCCATCCTGCAGCAAGCCAGGGTAAGTGAAGGCTGGTGGGGATGTCTCTTGCAGCAGGTACCCAAGGAAGCAGAGGGAGACCAGGATAGATGTGTCAGAGATGTCTTCATACTTGCACCATCCACAGTGCTTGTGGGGGTCACTTCAGCACAGGCTTCTTGGGCTGGTCTGTTCAGATAAGCCAAAAAGCAAATTATTTCACCTTTGAATGAAATTAAGCTCATTGAGGTCTCCACCCAGCTGGGTGGCACATGCCCCTTTTAGGTTTATAACAAGCGGTTTGGCTTAGCTGAGGCCATTCTTGTTTCCTTCCAACCCCCCTCTTCCAAAGGAGTTTGATCTTACACATACATATTCAGGTAGAGTACAGAGCCCTGATGCCACTGGCCACTGCGTTTTCCTGCCCATGAATGTTGCTCTGAGGATAATATTGGTGGATTGTGTGTCTGGTGTTACCTTGTCAGTCCTAATTTTCCTAATTTCAAGCCTGCCTACAGTTTTTCCATCAGTGTTTTCTTCTGCTGGGAATTTGACCAGACGAGCATTTCATGAGAAGATCTGCTTTCTCAGGCTGTCTCGTTTTGTTCTTTGTTTTCTGCTTGTTGAAAATTGGGCCTGTAATGAAAAACCCAAAGAACCTCCCTCCCCTCCCTCCAAATCCGTATCCTCTGTTTTGGTTTTGTTGGGTTTATTTATTTGAATTAAGATCAGTTTAACAAACAAACAAATCCCAGGTGGCTTCTGGGCTGTGGATGAGAAGTTGAATAGTTCCATAAAGGAAAAAACCCATGTATTTCTTAGTTAACTTCAACCTATTGTTAAACAATTCGAGCTGAAAACCCTGATACCAATACAGAAAGGGAAATAAATGACTTCTGTTTTGTGGGGAAGCTGCAGGATATGGCAGGAATGGAAGAGGAGTCCTGCGGGGGAAGGACATCTTCTTTCCTTTTTGGGGGTAGTTTTTCTTATTATCATTGTTAATTACATTTTTCAGGTTGATATATTCCCTTTAAATTTGGATAACATTAGGCAGCACTCACTGTCCCAGCTGATGGCATTTCAGAGCATCTCCCTTTTAGTGGGGTGTTGTGAAAAGATGCCACAACACGTAGCATTTGTGCAGTATTTATGCCATTCCAAGTGCAATTGCGGGTAGATTTTAATTACTGGAGTACACAGATAATTACAACTCTCTTAGTGTTCAGTTGTCACGAGGGAACAAGTTGCCTGAGTGATGCTTTAAAGCATGGACCAGCCCCATTACCCACCATGGGGATTACTGATCTGATGCATGGTTCTGTGACTCCTTAATTATAGAGCTAAAAGCCCCCTGGTGCAGATAGAATTCTCATTCTGTTCACGGGGTATTTAAGTAGTAACTAAAAAAGGGGGAAAACTCCTCCAAAATTGATCTCTCAGGATGGTAAAGAAAAAAATCCTCCTAACCTGGACTGTGGTCATAGACATATGTGAGCAAACCCCTATAACCTGGCCAGGCACAGTTCTGATGTTTACCTTAAATGATTTGTAGCCAGAAGCATCCATCTTACTGTGTCGATATATGATGATGGAAAAGGGGGTCTGGGCTGCAAGGCAGATTCTCATCAGGTTTAAATGCAGGTAATTCCTCACCTCTCCACATGCCAGGGTCTGGGCCAGGGTGTGACTATATACATCTATGGATGCCCCATCCCTCGCAGTGCTCAAGGCCAGGTTAAACTTGGTCTAATGGAAGGTATCCCTGCCCATGCAGCTGGATGAGCTTTAAAGTCCCTTCCAACCCAAACCATTCTGTGCTTCTATGATCTATACTCATCTACACGGTTCTCAGGGCACGGAGGGAACGTGTGGCTGGTGGCTTTGTCCCATTGCAGCAGCAAAGCAGAGACATCAACTGAGCAACATTTCTCTTTGTGTTGCAGCTGGCGCTGAGAGGACCAGCAGGTCCAATGGGTCTGACGGGGCGGCCGGGCCCCATGGTAAGTGAATGGGCAAGTGAGGGTAGAGCAGAGCCATGGATGCTCTGGATTACCTGCATGAATGGCTCTTTCTTGACGTGGTGTGAATCTTCCCTCTGTCTCTATTGTGGGAAAATGTAATAACTCCTGTTCTCTGTCCAAAGGGACCCCCGGGCAGTGGAGGACTAAAGGGAGAAGCTGGAGAAATGGGACCTCAGGTGAGTATGGGCATATGGTGTGACCAGGAGATCCTGGGGAAAGGAGAGCGTGGAGTCCTGCTTTAGATGCTGTTGTAAAGGAGCGAGTCAGTAACCCAAAGCCAGCTGAACGTGTGTGGGAACATCTGCTTTGCATATAAATGTCTCTTCAAGTATCCAAATGCAGACTCGAGACATAATTTGAAGCCAGCAGTGTAAGATTCTGCAGGTGGTTTTCCTTCCCTTTTCTTTCCTGCGGAGACATCCGTGTAGGAGTCCTGTAAATACAAGATGGGTTGGAGTGTGGGGAGTTTGCTAATGCTCAGGAAGTTGTTCCTCCAAGCCATAAATCCTGGAATAAGGGGAAATTCCCACTTTCTAATGGTAGGGGAAGTAATCTGTCTCCACTGCATGGAGCTGCTTGGAGGGCAAAAGCTTCTTCATGCAATTCCTGTGTAGAGATGCTCGGTCCTGAGCCTTTCTTGTGTATTTTGAACAATGGGCTCTGCTTGAGGAGTCCACATCCCATTTTGTAGCCCTGGTAACCTGGGCAGCCCCAGCAGTGATCTGCAGTGCCAGCAGCACTGGTTCCCTCTGTTGTGCCTGTGGGTGATGATACCATTTCTTCCTCTCCCCTTGATGTCTTGCAGGGTCCACGAGGCATCCAGGGTCCTCCCGGTCCGGCAGGAAAGCCAGGCCGCAGGGTAAGTGTCCCGGGACTTTGCTGACGACTGTGTGAGCTGCAATTCCTGCTAGAAACTGCTTCTGCTGCCAAATAATTCCTGAGCAATTCTGAGAGCATTGCACAAGAGCAGGCTGGTGGCCAGCGGTGCCTTGTCCAGGACCTCTCTGTCCATCTGGGCAGACACAGATGAGGATGGGAGTTACAGGCCGGGCAGATGTGGGAGAGCTGCAGGTCCATGCTCCCCACATTTTTGTCCTCATTTTATTTTCCTCTGTGGTGTTGAGGTTGTAGCTGCATAAATGATGGGCTGGTGTGGACAGAGCCCAGATGTCTCAGTAATGCACAAGGAGGATCCAGTCCCCAGGGGTTGCTGGAGCTGGTATAAGTTGTGCTCACCCACTCTGCCAACACCTCCAATGCTGATTTTCATTTCACAGCATCCTCTGGCTCATCGTGATTTGGTTTGTCAGAAGAAGGAATGAGAAAATCTTTTGTGTGACCCACTTCTGGCTTTCCCAAACATCTCTCATTTCAATTTGTGAACATAGTGATTATCATCTCTTAAAATGTGCTGGGAAATAATTATTTCAGATTAAAATCAAGGACCACGTCCTGGCATCCCATGTAGTGAAGCAGCTTTGCTGCCATGTGTCTCACACCAGGCTGAGCCCAGGATGCTGCTTCCAAACCAGACCAGCACGTTTTCCCTCCCAAGGGAAGCTGCTTCTCAGTGAGCTCTGACTTAAAGCTTCACTCAGCCGCAGAGCAGAGAGCACAAATGTCCCTGGGTCCTGCCCTGCCCTTGGTGTGTGACTTTGCTTTTCTCCATTGCAGGGACGAGCCGGCAGTGACGGTGCCCGGGGAATGCCAGGGCAGACAGGACCAAAGGTACCACCACGTACTGATATGCTGTTAGAAACTGCATCTGCCTTTTAGCAGTGAGCTGAGGGACCCTCGGCAGCAGGAGCCCACCTTGCTTGGAGAAGGTGGTTGAACTGGTGCAGGGGCTCCATGTTTGAGAGGAAGAAGTTAGACACACACCTAGAAGGCACAATAGCAGTTCTTCTTTTCCTTTCATGTTTTTAATTGATGGATCCTCTTAAGAATGAACTATGCTCCCTTGGCTGCTGTTGGAGAACAAATACTTCAGAATGCCAATTATGAAAAACAAACATGAATGAGCAGTTGGAAATGTCCTAAAATATAACTACAAAACCTCCATTCTATTAACTGGGTGAGGAAATGGGGAAGGCGTGATGAGGAATTTTAATGCCCTGTATTTTTATTTGAGACAAAATCCCTTCATTCAGCTGTGATCTGCTGGTATTATCAAGCAAGAAAGAAGCTGTGCCACTGAAATTGAATGCAGAGAAAGTTTGCTCAGGGAATCGTGTATTAGAAGGTTTAAGTACTTTATTATGTAGATACTTAAAGCTGGAATAGATGGGGTTTTGATATAGAGACAGGAGACAGCAAATCATTTATCTGGTAAAGTGCTTTAATGAGCGTCGACTGCCCTCAAAGGAGGGATGCAGGAAAGAAGGGAAAGCAGAATAACGAGCAGCACTGGGAAGGAGAAGGAGGTCTGCAGTGAGCAGAGGCAGAGCGGTGCTGCAGGGCCTGCCAATGGGCAAGAGCTGCCCATTCCCCTGGGGAGCACTTTGGCCATGTCGACCTGACCTTCCAGTTGGAAAGATATGCAACAGGAGGTGGAAGTGTCAACTAAACTGGTTTCTCTTTTAGGGTGACCGAGGGTTTGATGGCTTGGCTGGTTTGCCTGGTGAGAAAGGAAATAGAGTAAGTTACCTTCCACTTGTCCTCTAGCCACTGTCTGGAATGAACCCGTGACTGGGAGGTGCTGGGAGGAGGGCAGCTACTGCTGGGGATGAGCCACAGTGGTGCAACTGGGAGAGCATAAGCGTGTCCCATCAGAGCGTGTGGGATGTCAGAGCATCCCTCCTAGGCACAACATTCACATCACGGGAAGCTGTGAGATCCTTCTGGGTCTGATTGAGATTGGAAAGGCAGGGGGGTGGGGGAGAGGGAAATTACCTTGATAAAATGCAGACTGAAAAATAAAGCAAGAGGCAAAACCTGCTTTCAGACAGTGCGGTTGTGGATGGAAGTCACCCAAAATTATAATGGGATTTTTCTCTTTGCTTTATAATTAAACAAAAGGGGAAAAAATGCAAGAGGCTGGTTATTTTGGCAGGCTGTTCATGACTCCCCTCCCTAGAGAACACAGCCATGGCTTTATAAAGCAAGGGAGTGTTTGAACAGCGGAGATTGCATCGTGATTACAAGCTACACAGGAAAGGGAAGACGGTGCCTTAGAGAGATGCTTAATCAGCCAGAAATGGAATAGCATGGCTTGGGTAAAGCAGTAACTGCATGCAAAGCCTGAGCCCTGCTCCTGAAGGAGCTACTGCTTGGTTCCCAGTTTCCTGACAAAGTGTTACCAGTAAATCCCATGAGCTCTCACCCAGGAGGTCATTAGTCTGTCCATGCTGGAGTCCACAGGGCAGGTAGAGAAGAACTGTTGCTTTGGAGAGAATATGGAAGGGAACCATGAGGGCACCTTCAGCACATGGGGCAGGCAGAAAAGTCATGTCCCTCCCTTGGGTTATCAACGTTCCCCAATGTTTTCCGTTGTCAGAGTGTGTCTACCTCCTCTGAGGCTTTTTCTCCCTTGCCTTTACAGGGTGAGCCAGGCCCCCACGGACCCCCGGGGGCACCTGGAGAGGATGGGGAGAGGGTAAGTCTGTCTCCGGATTAAAAGGGATTCTCTAGGAATCCCTTTGAATAGAGAACTAACTCCTGTAAACAAGAAGCAGATGCCACATTGGGCAGAGACGTGGCAAGAGCAGCCGGTCGCCTGCTGCTGGTCCTTGTGTCCTTGGGATGCTGCAGATGGCCATGGAGGAGGGAGGGAGGAACAGGGAGGTGGGAGAGGAAGTGAAAAGAAGAATTTGTGTTTAAAGATCTGGTCAGAAAGTCAGGTTTTGTTAAAAGAATAAAATAAGACAAGAAAAATGTTCGTTTTCCAGGTGAGCAAACATCAGTTCTGATTTTCAAAGACCCAGCAGATTGCAGCAAGACTTGGGGAATAGAAATTCCAGACAGAAGTGGGAATTAAAGATTAAATGGTTCCTTTCTCCTTCCTTCCACACTGTTTAGTCAATAGTCAAAGGCCTTTAGCAGAGCTCACATTAAGTGATTGCAGGTCTAGAATGGCTGGTTTAAGAGGAGAGATTGCAAATGCTGAAGCCGTGCCCGTGAGGAGCTCGTGGTTTAACCAGAGGAGCGAGTATGGATTTTCCCAGCTCTAATCCCCTTCTACGACATCTTCTTTCCACCTTTGGCTGTTTGTTTCCTCTGTAAAGCACAGATAATAGCACCTTCCTTATCACGAGCTTGTGAGGAGAAATTAATTGTGGCTGTAAATGCTTTG
This sequence comes from Nestor notabilis, assembly GCF_000696875.1. Classification (NCBI taxonomy): domain Eukaryota; kingdom Metazoa; phylum Chordata; class Aves; order Psittaciformes; family Psittacidae; genus Nestor; species Nestor notabilis. Next base: position 82,933 of record NW_009911704.1, read on the forward strand.
AAGGTGGAAAGACAAACCAGTGTCTTGCAGGGGAAGAACAAGTGTCTGGAGAACTTTAATCCTAAAGAGAAAAATAAACCATTTGAGGTGTGTGGAGAGACGCCCCGAGGGCACGGCTGGGAGGAAGAGCATGAGTTTTGTCAGCAGAAGAGGAGGGTTTACAAGGGCTGGCTGCTGGGATTGATTTCCTACGGGAGGACCCTCAGGTTCCGGGTGATTTAAAAGCAATTCAGGGGAAGCACCAGCTAATACTCCTGAGGGATCCGTGGGGCATCAGGAGATGGGGAGTGAAGGGATGAAGAATTGCCCCTTTGATGCCTCTGGTTTATCTGAGGAGCTCTGCTTTGGCTCAGTCACATTCTGAGAGAAGTGCTCCCATACTCGCTTGTCATGCAGTGAGGGACTAAATCTTGTGTTTATTAACTCACATGCCCTGAATTGTTTCTGTGCTGTCCAGTCTGTTACCAAAATCCATCTTTATAAACATCGACATGAATTATGACGTATCCCCACAGCATTTCTAATCCTTGGTAAATTCTGCCCATGCAGGATTAGTCTCCAGGCTTACGACGTCTTCCTTATGCACGGCTGCCCTTCTATTACTCCAGGGAAGCTGGTGTTCTGTGTGAATATTGTTTAACAAGAGTGAAACACCTGTGATGTGACTGAAATATAACTGCCTTTTTCTGTCTCTTGTGCCATTTCTCTCTGCATCTTCGCTGCTGAACAGGGAGATGATGGAGAAGTTGGACCCAGAGGTCTGCCTGGAGAACCTGTGAGTATCTTCTCCTTTGGCTTGATGTACAGTGGCATTGCTTTGGTCAAGATCTTGATATAATGGTGGTTTTAGTGGTTCTGTGGGATAGTTCTGGTGCTGGGGTCCTGCAGGGTCTGAGCTTCTCTTGCTTGATGGTTCACATGAATGATTTAGAGAGTATCTGTGCTGTAACAACTCTGTTCGGGTTTTTTTACCCCCTAGGATTCAGATAAGTAGACTGGGGTACAAATCAGGCCTAGTAAACAGATGTGAATGAAGTTTTCATGAATGGTCATTGCAAACTCCAGTGAGCAAAAGGTTTTGTCTGCTGCTGGGTACGAAATGGCAGCAGTTCTCCATGCAGGTCCCTTGCCCACACGCTTAGTTTTGTGCAGTCAGTGCTCCCTTTTAAATCCTGGCAGGACTGAGCTCAAGGGGTCTTTGAGCCCTGACTTCAGGGGGGTCAATATTCAGTTCATAGTGCACAAAAACTTCTGAAACCTGCAGAGTTTGTGGGTCTTTGGGCCTCCATGCGCTGTGAGTACCGGGGCGGCTGAGCCAGGGCTAGCACAGGAGGGAGCCCTTGGTGCCAGTAAGGTTACAAAGATGCTAATGGTGTTGGACAAAAACCTCTTGACCAATATAAGAAATGCTTTTAGGGAATTCAGCACTGAAAAGAAACAGTTGGGTTGTCAATTTGAGACTCTAAAAGCATTTCTTTTACCCCACTACTGAGTATTTTTGACTTTATTGGCAACAGTAAACTCTGCTTCTGGCTGGCTGCAGATCTCTGTGTGTAGTACAGTTGCTGGGTGCTGATTTCATCCCAAATGCATTTCCTTTGTTATGAAAAGAACATTATCTACCATTTACCATCAGTTTTGCTTTCAGAATGGCTTATTTTGTTGTTCTAAGGCCCAGCATGGTGGCCTGAGAGTAATTGATGGGAACAGTTGGACACACTTCATGTGAGAAAGGGAAGCACTGGCATTTACGGACTCACTGGAACTAAATTATAGGCAAGATGTCTGATTAACTTCTAGGAAAGATTAATCAACTCATCTATCTCCTTAGCACATGTCTAGGCAATAAGTTATGGGTTATTAAGTTCTTAAAAGCATTTATGTGCTCAGGTAACACAGTAACAAAAGAGGAACTTAACTGATGATAATGCACGCAGGGAAGTTTATGTTTATTTCAGCAATGCAGGTAAAAATACCTGTGATGGCCAGAATGAAGGTTGAAATTGCAACACAGGAAGCTTTTTGTCATAGCTATTTACACCCTAAATGTGCATGTTTGCTTCTTTCTCTGCCCTCAGCCAAAGGAGGCTCTTTCCAAATTTAATAGTAACTGAAATGAGTGGTGGGACTTCAAAATTTGTTTCTCTTCATGGGCTTCATTTCCTTGTGATTCCTGTCACTGGGTTATTCAAGCAGAGTTCCAGCTCTGCTGGGGCTCAGCATGGGCTGTGGCCCATGAAGGTCTCTGGTGCCAGGGGCTGATCTCTTGGTTGATGGAGCCAGGTTTTGCTGCGTTTTTGCAGGATCAGAATCCCTGCAGTATCCAAGATCAGACTCTCTCTTAATGTCTCCTGTATTACCCTGTAACATTTAATTTTAATTCCTCTGTTCTCTCTGCATCATAAAAAGAGGGACATGTAATATTTGGGCAGACAGATAAAACTGCCCATCAATCAGGAATGATTTTCCTCCATGACAGTGAACAAGCACCATCCTTGTAAATGCCCCGAGTTCTCCTACAGTCCCTGATTTAAGCAAGGGCCTGGGTTCAATTGTGAGCTTCCAGATCCGCAGCTGAGGGCACACAGGACCCCATCCCATTCCTTTTACTACAAACCCACCTGAAGGCTCCAGGTAGAGGAGATGTTGGGATTTCCAAAGGTTCCCACTGAATGAAGACAACTCTCATGCCACGTCTCTGCTCATTCAGCGTGATGCTCCAGTCCTACCCCTTTCCCTGAAGATGATGTGAGGTTAAATCTGGTGAGAAAGCCAGAAATGGAACGACTTGGCTGTGAAGGGGTTTGCGTCATTGTGTGCATTGCAGGGAAACCCAGGAATATGGTTAGTAATAAATTAGTAGTAAAAAGTTGGTTTAAGCACGTCTTCTTCCAATCCAAGGAGTAGGTGTCTGCGCCTCTATTATTTATCTTTACAACTCAAGGATAGGTGCACATGGGATTTCTGCTACAGTAAACCAGGAGACCTGCTGCTACAGTAAACCAGCAGGGTCATTGCTATGCCAGTCCCGGTGATGCTCATTCCACTCCCTGCACGGCAGCACAAGGGCTCCAGGATCACTAATCCCATCTGCTTCCCCCAACAGGGGCCCCGAGGACTGCTGGGACCGAAGGGGCCACCAGGACCCCCGGGACCACCGGTGAGTTCCTGGGGCTGCTGCCCTCCTCGGGCAGAACACGCTGTTCCCGTTAATCATCCAACCGGATAATGCAGCTGCATAATCTCACACATGTGGGCAATGAAAAGCAGTGCTATTCAGAAAATACAGTTAAGGCTCCAAGTCCATTTTCTCCCCCATTTTCAGTGGCATCACGTCCATTTAAAGCAGCTCAAGATTTGGGGCACCTGAGTAAATATTAATGCCTCACTCAGGCTGAAAGGGAAGAATGAGAGTTTTTAACACAGCAGCTTTGCCATTAACTTCTGCCTGAGGGCTGGTGGGACTTTGAAGCAGTTTGTTCATATTTCGGGCAAAAGCCAAGGAAAAAAATGTGCCATTTTTTATCTGGGAGACAGTCACCTTGTCTGCCGTGCGCTGCTGGGAGCACTGACACAGGGGCTTTCCCGTAAATCACTGCAGTTTGCTGGAGTCCCAGTACTTAAAAACCAAACCCCAGGCTGCTGCTCGAGCTAAAAGGGTCAGCGTGTAACGGGGAGCGTTGTGAAGCCCTTAACCTCTCCTGAGACAAGAAAACATCTTCATGTTGAGCTCCTACCTTTGCTGAAGTTTAATGAGGGTTCAGGATCTGCTCCAAAATGGTCTCTTCTCCCACCAGCACACCATTACAGCCCATACCTCGCTCAGCCTCAGAGCAGAACAGTGGCAGGGGAAGCCCCAGCAGCACATCTCCAGTGGACCATGTACCATGTTACCCCATTAATGGAGACACTCAGGGCATGTTTGACCCCAGCTGCCTTTTGATTTGGCACAAAGCAGCGCAGCCTCATTGCCTTCACCCACTGCCTCAATGAGCGATGCATTCGCATCCCGAGTGAGCTCTTTTCATAGAATCCCAGCCTGGTTTGGGTTGAAGGGACCTTAAAGCTCCTCTAATTCCAACCCCCTGCCATGCACACGGACACCTTCCACTAGAGCAGGTTGCTCCAAGCCCCTGTGTCCAACCTGGCCTTGAACACTGCCAGGGATGGGACTTTTCCTTCTCATTTACTGCTCCATGCCTGCTCGTTGGGGGCAAATCAGCTGCTTTACCAAACACCTTTACAAAATCGTTCCCTTTCCCCATCATCCAAAGGGCCTCCTCATGTCTTTATTTATTTTTATTGCCATTTTTCTGCTTTTGTGGTGCACAAGAACAAGATCTTCTCTTAGTGCTGTTCTTAAATCCTTCCTCAGGGTGTGGCTGGTATGGACGGACAAACTGGTCCCAAGGGGAATGTGGTAAGTTTTCACTGCAAATTTTACAGGCAGTTGAGATATTATATAGAGTGAAATGTAAAATGTACTCTATTAAATTAGATTTTCTAATTGCTTTTTAGCCTGGTCTAGATTCCTACCAGAGCCTGTGAAAACCACAGAGAGTATCTTCCTGCAGCAAATGGATGTTAATTTCTTATAATTTCTGATGGAATTACACATTATTTCCCCATGCAAGATCAAACATTTTCATTGAGATGTGTGTTGTTCTAATGAATATCAAAATATAGTAATTTAACTGAGAGGGAAAAAAAAATCTTTGTGCTGATGGGATGAAACGGGCTCCCTGCAGAAGAGCTGGAGGGTCAGAACCCCGCTCAGCTCCTCTGGGCTCTGTGTCCCTGCAGAGAAGTGAGTGTGCCCTGGAATCACTTCCCTCATCCCTGTCCTGCCATGGAGAGAAGTTGTTTCCCTTTCCAAGGAGCAGTCAGTTCCCAGCAGAGGGTTAGAGAGGGTGTTGAGATGATGCACAGGGGCAGGAGCCAGAAGAAGCCTCGGCTCCATTCTCACCTCTCCTGCCTTCAGCTCTGCCCTTGTCTCCTCACAGGGTCCTCAAGGTGAGCCGGGTCCCCCAGGACAACAGGGTAACCCGGGTGCTCAGGTAAGAGGGAAACTCCTTTTCTATGGGTAGGAGAAAGGAATGATAGTTTAGAACAAGCTTCATTACCCCACCAGAGACAGGACCAGCACTATGGAGATTTGCTGGGAATTGACTTGATGATACGTTGCTGGCCCAAACTCCCCCTGAAAACCCTCTTGGTTTCACATCCCCTGATTCTCACCTGGCTTTTGCTGCCATGAGGCAAAGCTAAACCCAGGTCCAAGTCTTCTCTTTGGCCAAGTCACGTCTTGTGGCTCAGGCCTGACTTTTAGGATCCCACAGTCCACTTGCTCTGGAGCCAGATGGCTGATACAGATGTCCAAGCCTTGCTGCCGGCCTTCTCCACAGCTCTCAGCAAGTCTCACTCCTCAGAGCATCTCTGTTTCCATCCTGGGGCCGAGCAGTGCAGCTCCCCGGGGGAGGAGAGGAAAGGTTATCGTCTCTCACAAGACATTTTGAGACTGAATGGACCTGGGGAAGTCCCCGGTCATGTCAGGCACTAGAGTAACGCTCAGTTCAGGCACTGCCAAGAGGCTTTTGGAAGTAATAACTTGTTCCTTAATGACCCTGGGTTTTTTTTTCTTTCACAGGGTCTTCCAGGCCCACAAGGCGCGATCGGTCCCCCAGGAGAGAAAGTACGTTTAAATCCTGAGCTCTGGCTTCAGACAACTGTTGCCATTGATACGTGTTTGCTGCCTCAGCTGCTCCTTTGCTCCATATGCAACATCTGTTTGCAGCCGTGCCTATGAAAGTCTAATGCCTCTCATTCCAGACGAGAGGGACAAGAAAGCATGGTTTACCTCTAATTCATAATATTTGCATTCATTTCCCCTCTTAAAAGAAACATTCTAAAGGCAGCCTATGGTAAAGCATTAGGAGAGGATTGAAAATTGTCTTGTTCTGTGGGCTAAATGCCTGGAAGTCTGAGCAGGATGGTAATGGGAAGAGCCCATGGATTTGGCTCACTCAGCCAAGATCTGTTCACCTCCTTCCTGCCTGCTCCAGCTCTCTCTGATCTTCCACTGCTGTTGCTGCAGGGTAGGTGCTGCTGTTGGGTCCCCCAACCCCAGAAGCCCTGGGACCACTGTGATTTAAAGAAGCAGAACAGTTTTGCCCTCAGAGCAGTTGTTGGGTGTTTGGTGAGCTCCCACTGAGGAGGGACACCCAGTGTGCATTCAGATGTGTGCCCCAGACCATCCTCACTGGGGCTGGACTCCAATTATCAATAATTCTCCTGCAAAGGAGCATTATCCTGCAACTTGTCCTACACTCATGTGCAGCGTTCGGCCTTTTGGCAGGACAGAGCTTGATGCTTCATGCCCCAGTGCCTCCTGTCGAGCTCCCATTGCTGTATCATGTCTGTATGTGTGAGCTGCTGGCACTAACGCTGCAGCATCCCAGGATGCTGGAACAACTGCCCATAGAAATGGCCAGACTCCCTACAATCACAGCATCTCTGTCAGCAGATTCACCTCTCTGCAGCCTTTCACAGCTAGGAAAAAGAAGAATTGTGTCTGAAAAGGGGCGTCCTCCAATGCTCTGAGACTCTGACCATTGAAGCTGTTGATTTTTGGTTTGCTTTTAGGGGCCGCTGGGCAAACCTGGTCTTCCTGGCATGCCTGGGGCAGATGGTCCTCCGGTAAGTTGTTCTCTCCTGGGTCTGTATTTGGCATCATGGCTGGGGGGTCTGATCCTGCACCCATCCACCCTGGGGTGCACCTTGGGATAGTGAAGCACGTGAGCCTGAAAGGCTGGGTTGAAAGGTTTGAGTCTGAGAAGCTCTCGCTGCTCCGATCTTTGACCAGCCTCACAGTGCAGCACTAGGCACTTCTTGCCATCTCTTGGGGCCTCTCTTTCCCCTCCTCCCGTTTCTCCCCCCTGTTTCAGCAGGTTGGCAGCTCACTGAGGTAAAGATGCTCTCCTGTGTGTGAGCATGTTTATACACTGTGCAGCACAAGCACAGGGTGGTCCTCATCTTGCCTGGGGCCGCTGGGCACTGCTGCGGAACAGTGATAAGAGCAGGTTGAAATTGCATGTCAATATTGGATTCCTGGAGCTTCCTCCTAATCCTGCTTTAAGCATAATTTGCTCCTTGCTCTAGAAATTGGTCTTAATCTCTGGCCTTTAAACCTGATCTCACTTTTACACACCTCAGAGGCAGCTGGTTCTAAGAGTGATAAATGTAAAATAGTTACATCCCATAATGCAGATGGAGAACATGGCAAGAAAAATGATGTTTCCCACCCTGGGACTGTCATTCCTTCAGAGGGCATTTGGAACACTCACACAATGGTTAGCTGAGTCAACAGAGCAGTGAAAGCAAATCCCAGAACATCTCTAAAGCTGTAGCTTTTGATGTGAATTCCTGCAGCAGCCTCCAGGGAAGTTCTGCTGGAGAAGATGCCAGCTCTGTTTTCATGCAGACTGAAGGCTGGATCAGACCTGCAAGCAGAGCACGTGTGGGTGTGTGTGGACACAGGTCCTTTGCCACAGGTGGCCAGGCAGTGTGCAGATAGCCTGTAGGTTTGTAAGCATGTGGGTTGCTCTTTCCAAGGACAAAACCCTGCCCCTCTTCTCTTTGTAGAAACTGGACTTGGAAGATACCTGAAAATCCCTGGGGGCCTTTCTCACTGCAAAAGCCAAGTTGCTCATCAGTTTTTGGTCTTGGCAGCAGTAACAGAGATGGACACTTTGCAACTGGTGATGATTTAGTGCAGAGTGGCCAAAGGCTTTAGAAATCTTGCTGCACTTCCATTTTGCCTCTTGGGGATGTAGCTACCAGGAGCTGAAGGCAGGCACAGGGAGATGACCCTCGTTGTGCACTGCTGCTTTTGGTGACATTTAAGCTCACAGGACAAATTCAGATTGCGTGTTCTCCTATGTGTTGTTGCTGTAAAAATGACAACTGCCATTTCATTCCTGTATTAAACCAGCTTGGTTATGGAGTCTGGCTGGTCTGACATTCCCGTGCTGAAGAGCAATGGTGGAAAATTCACTTTTGTTTTCTACTGACTACACATTTAGGGTTCTAAAGGTGATGAATGAGAATGTGTTGGGAACTTTGGATGCTGAGTTATTCAACATCAAATCCCACAAGGAATGCTGGCCGCCAGCCAGCCAGCCAGCCATGGTCTGGAGGTGATGCAGGTTGGCTGAGCCTTTGTCATGAGATCTTGTAATGGACTCTAGGAATTAGGAAATGAATGAGAGGTTCTGACCAGTGAGGGGGTCCTGTGACCTTCACAGGTTCGCCAACACCTGGAGTGAATTTTACGTGCTTTCCTATTGCTGTGCTGCTGAACTCGCTGAACTGTTCTAATAGATGAGGAACACTGCAAAATGGTTTGTGTTTCTCAGCTGAAAGAGGGTGAAGAGTAGAAGTATAAATAAGGAGGTAGAACATCAGCAAGGACCCAAATGCTGGCGCTCTCCTTCTGCGGAAAGCTCGCTCTTGCAAGCTGGCTTCAGGGGCTGCTTGCATCAGTGACAGCTTCCTGGAGAGCAGCTCTTCTCTTAGAAATAAATCATAGCTGTCTGTGCGAGCTGTTGGCTTTGGAGCGTTAGACACGCACTAACCCATTTTCCTCTTTGTATCTTTCACTAATAGGGTCATCCTGGCAAGGAAGGTCCTCCCGGAGAGAAAGGGAGTCAGGTAGGTGTCGACACGACCCTCGTCACTGCTAAGGGGAAGGTTGCTGTAGCTGGATGGGGACAAATCTCTATTGGGCTCTGGGGATGGCCGGGCAGCTGGGGGATGTGGGTCAGTGGAGGTGGCAAGAAACAAACCCTGTTGAAATTTGGGAGCTGAGCCCAGATTTAATCTCTTGAGAGTCTCTTCTGGGGCTTGGGCTGGTCTTTCCTCAGCTCCTCCCAGCTTTCCTGGCAAGCAGCACTCCATAATCCAGCAGACATGAAAACTGAAACTGTGAAGGGAAACCTTCCCTTAACCAGACACAAATAAACATCCTTCGTGGCACAGGGAATGAAGAAAATAACTCTTTTTGTATTCCTGGCCTCCCTTTTTCTTCCCCTCCCCCTCAAAGCCCCTCTTTAACAATATATTTGAGAATATTGCCGGAGGCTGGAGGCCTTGAATTATACATGAATGATACAGCATCCGTCTGTCCGGGAGATTTACTCCCTGCATTCCCGCTGTGTCCCATTTGGTTGGAAAACATTACATCTGTCTTTGATGGGAGCAGTCGGGTTTGATGGATGCCAGCCCCAGCCCCGCTCGGGTGCTGCAGGGAGCACGACCCATGGCTGCAGCCGTTCGTCTGGTGTCTCCCAAGGCTGGGAATTCAAACGTTGGCCTCTGCAGGGTATGAGAAGCCAACAAGTGGTTGTGCTGGTGCTCCCTGTGCTGGGAGAGGATTGGCAAATGTCAGGGAGGTGATTTTGGAGCTGTGCTGGTGCTGTGGGTCTCCTCCAGCCGACATTCCCACCGGGTCTGGGACACTGCAGGACCCATGGGCTCTGCCTGGCTCTCAGGCTGGAAAAGCTGGTCTGTGTCAGGCTGGGAGATGTGGAGGGCCCTCTGTTTACTTAGGAACTGAGCAAAATAAAAGCCAACCAGGTTCACTAAGGAACGTGATTTGTTTGCAGGTGTAAGAATGGCAGTGAGGGTGGGCAGGAGCTTTTACAGGCATGTACCAGGCTCCGTGATCTAGCACAGCTCGTGGTGTCCCTGGGGATTTGCAGTGCCAGAAAGGAGCTTTGTGAACTTCTCCTGTCCCACATATCTCAGGCCAAAGGACATCACCCAGAGGCTTGTGCCTCAGGCAGTAACCCCTCTCTGTGATCATCACCATCACAAGCTCTGCTGTATTACTGCAAAACCAGGATGGTTTGGAAGAGGGGAAACAGCAGAACATGTTCTTCCTCTCTGAGAACTGTTTTGTTTAATCCAAAACACAAATCATTGTTATCACAAGTTGTTGCTACCCTGACTCTTCTCATCCTCTTTTCCTATGGTTTGGATCTTTGCTGTTGGCTTAGCCCCATGCACTTGCTCTAGGTGATGTTCCTGTAGCACTCTCAGCTATTCTGAGCTATTTTAGGATGGCTGTTGCCGTCTGCATCCGGTCCAAAGCAGCCACATGGCCAGGATATGTGTTTTCCACACTCTCCTTATTGCTGCACCTTCATGTTGATTTTTGACATGTTTTTCTTGTTTGCCTTTTTTCCACCCCAGGGTCCACCAGGTCCTCAGGGCCCCATCGGTTACCCAGGACCACGTGGAGTCAAGGTAAGAAGGACAGAGAACCAGTGTCCATGGCATTGCTTGTTCAGCTGGAGTTCTCCAGCTTGTGCTGGAGGTGGACACTGATGGTGGCACAGATGTCCTACCAGAGCACTTAGGGCCACCTCAGGGGCCAACTTGAGTGAGCCTTGGTCCAGCATCTTCTCCCAGGCCATGATGATTACAAGTCCCCTGCTTTCCAATAACCCCTCCTAGCATCACTCAGTGCTTTGCAGGGATTTCTCTTTAATTCTTCGTGAGCATGGCTCAGTCCCATTCCAGTCGTTTCCAGTTTACAACCAAAGCAAATCTCAGCCAGAATGTGAAGATTTTAACAAGGCTTGTTAATAAAACAAAATAGCCCATTACTAAAACAAAGCAAACTTTTCATGCTCCTGACCAAGACCCTGTTAGACGAAGCTGGTGCATCTCAGCAATGTGCTCCTTCACTGGATTAAATTCCAGCTCTTGCCCTACTCCTGCTGCCTGCAGCACTCACATGCTGATGATAAGGCGGTGGATGTTGTTTTCCCCATTCAGCTGTGGCTGTTATGCCCATCAAGATGTATTAGCTCAGGTGCAGATGCATCCTGCATCCCAAAGGTCCAATGAATCTGCAGGGATCTGTGCAAGCAGATACAAACACAGCTTGGGGACAGACTGTAGGTGAAGCGAAGCCCTCTTAAACCCTTGTATATTTTTTCAATAGCAGAAACCCATTTGCTGTTCTGCCCTCCAAATTTAAAGGGATGTATTTAGCCAACACAAGCTTCCATCTCATTTCTTGCAAGGTTGCAGATTGAGACATAGTGGTCCATTAGGGAATGGTTTGCTGTTGTGTTTACCAGTAAAGTGGAACTGTTCCACATTAGAGTGATCTACAGGAAGTCGTGCACCAAACCGATAGTGAGTACAGACAAGGTTTTGCTTCCTACAAGCAGTGTTCTATTAACTGCACAAGCCTCCAGTTCAGGAAAAATATGTGTCTCATTGGGTTTGCAGCTGTAAATAACTTTGAGCTCTCACCAGACCCTGTCCTGCTGCACAAATGTTGATGTACTTTTAATTATACTTTTTCTTGACATGCTGAAGAGAAGAAAAAAATTAAACTACCCAAAGCAAAATATTGTTCCTCAAACTAAAAAACCCCAAAGTTTCTTCTATTCATTGTCAGATTTGCATTTCCCAGGGCAGCTGGGGTAGGTACTGGAGCATGATGTTTGCTCCCAAGAGGCAGGATGGATGGGAAGCATGGGTGTCCTGCAGATTGGGCTGGTGGCAATAGCAGGGGGCAGATCCAGACCACACTCAGCACCTCTGGCCTGAACACCACGGCTGATTGCCTTGGTGAAGCTTTGGAAGGCTTCTGCACCATGTCATAAATGCCCACACTGGTCATGTTGTCTTTTTGGTTTTTCACTTTTTGGAGCCTAAATGTGCTTTAAAAAGACAGTGCACGCACAGATGTGAGAACCATGGTAAGAAAAGAGCCAGGCTTAACCCTCGGGAGTGCTGGACATGGTGCTGCAGCACAGCAGAGATCTCTGACAGTGTGTTCAGAGAATATAAAGTGGATTCACTTCCCAAGTGCCCGTGCACAGCTCAAGCACGGGTTTTAATGTGGATGCTTGAGTGATCTCAACATGCTGGCAAGGCATTTGTGGGAATGGGTTGTTGGAAAAGCTTTTTATGGTGAGTTTTATCCCTGGAAACAACTCCTGGGCAGGGAACGGGCAGAGACCATCAACCCCACCTGCCAAGTCAAGTCTGTGACTATAAGGTACTCACTGGTTACTAGCCAGACGTCAGCAGCTGGTACTTGATTAGCAATGTGTTAGGAACATCACAGCTTGCAGAGATACCATTGTCAACATCACAGGAAGCACAAATCACCGTGATTAATGATTCTTCACTCTTAAGCTTACCTACACCTTTGTAACATCTTGTTTTATCTCCTGCAAGGGAGCAGATGGTGTTCGTGGATTGAAAGGCACCAAAGGTGAAAAGGTAAGTTATCACTGCACATTCACATTGATTTTCTGTGGCCTCTGAGCAGTTTTGCAGACTGGTCTCTCAGAATGCTCCCTGTGATGTTTTTTCCTGCACAAGAGGTTTCTCTTAGATGAGCAGGGGCTCAGTACCCAACGGAGTGGTCACCTCTCTGGTTCTGGAGTGGGTGTGGGCTGTGGACCTGCCATGATGTTCTACCACATCTTGGCTTGGACCAGGGAGTAACTGATAACATGCTCAGGATTGAAGCTGTTTGCTGTGTCCAGCCATCACTGGTAGCTCAGGTCAGTGTCAGGATGATGTCCCCCTCACAAAATCTGGAGCTGGAGTGATTGAGCGGAGCTGAAGAGTTTAAGGTGTGTTACAGCAGGATAACAGTGCAGGGGATGTGCTGCCCAGCCGGTCATCACAGCAGCTGGTGAAACCTCACTCAATAAGTCAGCTCAGTCTATCTCTGCATGTCTCAAAGATGCAACTGTTTCTCCCAGAAGAGCAGGCAGTGGAGAAAAACTTTGCTCAGTTCCATAAACAGATCCATGTTCCTTCATTCCTGTCTGCAGCAATTCGGCAGCAAAGCTGTAGTTTTAGCTTAGGGAATCCTGGCAGGGACCTTCCAAACTTCAAAATTCTTTCTGGAAACTGTGTCTTCATTCCTCATCAGAGGCTTGCTGTAGGATGAAATACATTATTGATTTCAGCTCTGCAATTAAACCTTCTTGGCTGAAAGAAATACTGCCACTGTCCTGGAGGTTGCCTCAAAGCACGGTGTAAAACATCCCCCGTGAAAACAAAACCAGTTGTACTTCAGAAATAATTGATTCTCGGTGCTGGTGGAGTGGTGTTAGTCGCGTTGGGCCAGATCTGTGCTCCTGACTTGCAGCCAGGATGGGATGTAGGGAATACTTGCTGTGATCTCTCTGGGATGTCGCTGTTGTACCCTGGCTGGGTTTCCCTATTCACTTGTGCACGCCAAAGGCTTACAGAAGCCAATGTGATGGGTAGTGCAGGGACCCAATCTTCTTGTCCCTGGGTAGGGGCCATACAGTAAGGCTAAAGGTTTTTTTGCTTTCTTTTCATCTCTACCCCTTGTCTGTGTTTTCCCCTCTCCACCATCTAGGGTGAAGATGGCTTCCCTGGCTTCAAAGGGGATATGGGCATCAAAGGAGATCGGGTAAGTCTGTGACGGATTGCAGCCATGAGGGTACTGCTGTCAGCAACCCTGGGGTCTGGGACCTGCCTGCCCCATCAACGCTTGTCGTTACCAGGGGGAAATTGGGCCTCCTGGTCCCCGCGGTGAGGATGGTCCTGAAGGTCCCAAAGGTCGCTCTGGCCCCAATGGTGATCCTGGTCCTCTTGGTCCTGCCGGAGAGAAGGTGAGTCTGTCTGAGGGATGTTTCACTGTAAACCCCGTTTTGCTTTGGGTGTCTGGAGTGGGTGGTGGGGCAGTGCCCAGCATGGGGAGGGGGATTTTAGGGCAGAGTGATGAAGAGGAGCTGCAGGAGGTTTCTGTGAAGACTGACCCAAGTTGTTCCACACAGAGACCAGAGGACACCCAGGGGTGTTGGTTTTACTGCAACAGCGTGACTTGAGGGTGTTGAGACATTGATCCCTTTGGTGTTATCTGCTTGGGTACAACCTCTTGGAAAAAAGACCAGAGGAAAAAGATTGAAAACTGGCAGTATCATGAACTCCATCTAACCTCCGGGTGCAACCCGTTGAAAAAAGAAAATAAGAGCAAAAATTAACCAGCAGGTCCCTGACAAACTTATGGTGCTCACTCTACATCAAACCCACTTGATTCACCCCAGGGAGCGCGGAGGGTGATTGTGGTGTGCCAACAGCTTTATTCCACCCGTGTCATATGTGTTTTGCTCTTGACTTCTCTGCACTTGGCATCTCTCCTTCCTGCTGCTGCAGCTCTGAAGCTGCTCGCAAGGTCTCCCTTGCTCATGCTAACACACTTCTATCTGTGTTGCAGGGAAAGCTCGGCGTGCCAGGACTGCCCGGCTACCCGGGCAGGCAGGGCCCAAAGGTAACTCGGTTGGTTTGGTCTGGGGGGGGGGGGAGGGGAGTGCAGCGACACCGGCTGAGCTCTGGTGGTGCAGCCGTGCTGAGAGCTCAGCCCCAGTAATGGGACAAAATGGAGCAGCAGCAGCTCCCACCATGGGATCCATCCTTCCCACCCGGGCAGGACACAGTGATAGATGGGTAAAAACAGCTCCCAGCCCTCAGCTGGTGGAAATACCTACAGGGGCTGAAAAGAAAGCTGGAGAGGGGTTTTTGACAAGGACAGGTAAGGACAGGATGAGGGGGAATGGGTTCAAACTTCAACAGGGGAGATTTAGGTTAGGTATTACAAGTTCTTCCCTGTGAGGGTGCTGAGGCGCTGGCACAGGGTGCCCAGAGAAGCTGTGGCTGGCCCATCCCTGGCAGTGTTCAAGGCCAGCTTGGACACAGGGGCTTGGAGCAACCTCCTCTAGTGGAAGGTGTCCCTGCCCGTGGCAGGGTTGGAACTGGAGGAGCTTTGAGGTCCCTTCAACCCAAACCAGGCTGGGATTCTATGAAGTCAGTGACTGCTTCTGCATCACTTGTGCAAAGTGGTGGGAAGAGATGTAGTGGGACAGGGCTGCAGCATGTGAGGGGGTGCAGGACACTGTTGGGGAGGGATATAAACAGACTTCATGTGAGCTGTCATGCTAGTAATACGTGTAACAGTTCTTGCATTCTGTTGAGCATCTTCAAAGACCTGAGCTAGTGTTAACTAATTAATCAAGGAGAACAGCTAATGAATCAGGGTCTCCCTGAAATGAAAATAAAGCTGCCACTCGCAGATCTGCACCCACCCTTATTACACACCCACCCTCAGCTGGGCCAGCTTCAAATGTTCCTTTTAAACGAATCCCACGACAGAGCCTGAGGCTGCAGCCCCAGTTTTACACGCCCTGGAGGCTTTGGGAGCTCATGTTTTTGTCAACTTCTTTATTTTAGGAATCATATTTTATTATTCATGTGCATTGCCTGGGAAAAAACCCCAGCCCAACCAGGCTTGTTGAACACTGGAGACATCATTATCTGCAAGAGGTTGTTTCCTGGTTGTGGTGTTGATGGGTTATTTTTTAATTTGCGTTTTCTCTCTGGGATGGGTTTTTTTCCATTTCTTTGCCTAATTCCTATTTTAAGAGCAGCAGCAGCAGCTCTCCAGGCACTCACGTCAGAAAGGAACAAGCCAGGAGTTAAATTTTTATGTGCAGTGTAGTGACTTAGGAGCTCCCAGACAAGAGCTGCCTGTTCCCCAGGCACCCGGCACAACCAGAGCTTGGGCCTTTGCAGGGACTCTGAATGAGACATGAACTTTTGCTGTTATTTTTGGATGAGATGCAGTTTCTGAGGTCATCTCGGGTCTGGCTTTGGGTTTGTTTTCATTAAAGGAGAGTTTAATACAAGAAGCACTGGGAGCTGTGGATGGCAGCAGGCACTGGCCGGGGGTTATTCCAGGCCAGCGGGTGCCTGGTGTGCATGGACAGAGCTGCCCCTGGCTGTGTCCTGAACCACTCACTCTCTCTTTGCTCTTTTCCCAAGGGCTCCATCGGCTTCCCAGGATTTCCAGGAGCCAACGGAGAGAAGGGCACACGGGTAAGAGCTGCTTTGTCGAGCTGCTTGGCTGCTGCTTTTCCTCTTCAAAGAAAGGTCCTTGGGCAGGACGTGGGCAATGTTCCACTGGTGGTGGCTGTTGGGCTGGTGCCCTGGTTGCTCTTGCACAAAGGGGTTGCCTGAAGAGGGTGATCCCGGGAGCAGCAAGAGGCTCCCGATGTCGGCTGTGGAAGAGGAGGATGCTGGTAACACATAATCAGTGCTGCAGACAGCAGCTTCCCAATTAAACACCGGAAATTTTCCCTCAAGGTATTTTAAGAGACTCCAAACCTGGATCCTTCCCGTGCTGTCAGACTTTGCTCAGGGCACAAAGAGCTTTTTAATTAATGGTAATTATTGGAGATGGGTGAATCTATTCAGCAGCAGCAAGAACCACCTTTAGCCCAACTTGAGTTTCAAAATGCGTAACTGGAAACAGTCTCACAAGTTCCTCCTTTTAATGAGAGCTCTTCTAAATTCATAGACACCCTTAAAATGAGGGGGCTCCATCCTTCAGACTTGTCTCTACCTCTCACTCCTCCTCCAGACTTTGCTCCCCAGTAGGGATTGTCTAAATGCACTGGTGATGGTTTTATTTTGTGGAAGACAAAAGAATTGACAAGAATGAGGGGATTCAGAGTGCAAACATGAAGTCATCTTCTGCACCAGCTCTGCTCACAAAAGAGGGGGTGAGAAGAGTGAGTGGAATTAGTTTCCTTTTTACTCTCATTTAAATACAAATGACTTCTAACAGACATGTTTGATAGGAGCCCAGAAAGTGTAAATCACTTTGCACTGCATTAATATCATGCCACTGAAATTTGGTTTATATCCACCCCCCTTTTTCTTCCCCCTGAGTAATTTCATTTCATTCTGAACTAAAATGCTGCATCCCCATCCCTCCCTCCGCTCCAGCTGGGAGGAGGGAGCTGTGAATAAAGCAGCTGCCACAACAGCCTTGAATTCACTGTAGCTCTGTAATTACCACCCGCTTTATCAACTGTACAGCAATAAAATCCTTGGGCTGGATTTTCGGGTGGTGTAAAATTGCCTTAGCACCGCAGCGGGGTGGAGCCGTGCTGCTCCGCAGCCCTGAGCAATGCCATCCCTCTTGATCCAACTGCTACTTTGATTCTGGTGAGATGGAGAGACAGGTCACTGGGATGGGAAACCTGTCAGGGAGCGGAGCAGGTACCAGACTGCTGGTTTATGAGACTGGAGAAAACCCCAAGGGTTGGGCTGGTTGAATTTTGATGATGCCCAGCAGGATAAGGGACTGAGGATGGAACAGGAGTGTTGGGAAGGGGCCCAAAGTCAGGACCAAGTGATGATAAGAAAAGACAAAACATCAGCAGTTTGCTTACTCTTATTCTAAATGAGCTCTATGCTCTTAGGAGGAAGCAGTGGGGACACTTGGCTACACCCCTGCAGGCCTCACGCTGCTTCAGTCTAGGAATTGGAAAGGTTTCTTCGTATTTCAGGTTCAGAAGCTCCTGTTTGTCCCAGCTCAGGAGCCGAGAGGTGCCTGGTGGACCCTGTCCCTGACTGGGCTTTGGAGCGCTGTGGGGCTGGCACTGGCAGCCCAAAATCTCCAGTGGAAAGGAAGGAGATGGGGATTTGGGAAGCAATGAGGCATTTTGTGTGTGGGGAGCAAGGGCAGGGACAGGCGTCCCAGATGCTAAGGGTGAGCAGAGTCTGGCACATCTGGCAAACAGAAATGTCTTGGTTTGGTTTATGGTAATTTGACTTATTTTTTTCTCTCCAATGTGTAATTGGGCCATTTCTGCTGTTTCACACCTGATCCAGCAGCTTTTGCTTGTTTTAGCAGTGTATTTGTATGTGGAAGAAGGGAGAGAGAGAAGATTTTCACAGACAAATGTGTTGTTTAGGAAAAGGAGCCCAGCTTGAAGATCTTTTATGAATAGCAGAAATAGTGATGTTCAGGAACCCATTTGGTATCCTCCTTTTATTTTCCTTTCTCTGAAGTATCCAATATGAAAGAAGTGAAAAGCAATTATATACAGAACAATAGACTGAGCTGGGATCCCACAGCGTCAGACCAAACGGAGACCATCAACTTAATTCAAGCCTCATTGATTTAGACTTGATAAATCAAAGAATGGTTTCTCCCTTGTAGAAATCTCCCTCTGTTTCTCCTGAGCCCACTAAATTTGCTGATGTTTTTGAGCATGTCCACATACAGTCAAGAAAGAAATTCTAATATTTATTTCTCCAATGACTGTGGAGTACCCAATTTGCAGCTAAAACAATCAAAACCCATTTGTTCATCTTTTTACCAGTATTACTATTGTGTGATTCGGTGCAGTTGTGCCCAAAATAATCTGAATCCCACGTTTCCCTTACAATCATGTAGGAATGGAAATAAGCTTTCCAGCTCGTTGTTTCAGCAACAAAAGTGGTCTTCCCAAGGCCTTAAGTAATAAAAAGAAAGGAGAAAACCAAAGGTTGAAGAGCCCAACCAGCAGATCCTGCCCACACAGCGCAGGCACCTGAATTCTGGTGCTGGCAGAACCCACAGCACTAAAGCTGTTCAGCTGCACAAAAGGGCTGGTGACATTAAAAATGGGGAGGAAAAAAGGTGTTGGTGAGTCTGGAGAAGCGTGACCGTCCTCCCCAGCTGCCCACGGTCAGGCTCGGGGGAGCTGCTCGGATGTTTGCAAACCCTAATCATAAAATCAATAGTTAGATGTGAATAAGTGGTCTTATTTTTAGAGCTAATAGGCCCCTGCCATTAGCATGGGGTAATAGATCTCCTGCTCGCCTGGTCTGACAGAGCCTGGGGGGTGTGGAGGGACCAAAATACAACCATTTATTTGGGTGCCTGGGAAATACTGTGAATTTAGATGCCTTTCCCTCAGTATCCCAGTTTGAAAAATATAGGTCTGTGCACATTTACAGTGCTGTGTAAATTCTTCACAGCAGCACCCGGTGCTGTGTGCATGATTAATGACAGCAATAAGCAGGGGAAGATTTAGCTTAAAAATAGAATTGAGGAAGGAGGAAAAGGAGGGTTTGTGGTACCTGCAGGGAGGTGGCACACGCTCCTCTCCACCTGCTCCGAGCTTAGCCTCTGGAGCGAAAGGAAATCCAACTGGAGGAGTTGAAAAGGATTGCTGTAATTCATTAAAGAAGAGATGCCAGCAGGGTTTATTAAGTGGAGCTGCAGAACAAGGAGGATTCAGCAGGTCTAATTTTAGTAGATTGAAGAAAGTTGATTGTAAAGTTTCCCAGCTCCTGTTTCATGTTCGCCTGGTTAATGAGCACAAATAGGAGCAGGTGAGATTACGAGATGATGGATTCAGGGCAGAAAGTGGCGAGTGATATTTTAAGCATCTTGTGTTCCTTGCATAGAAAGCAAGGCTTTTTCCTCCTTTAACCGGTGACACAGCAATGGTGGACTGCGGGTCCAAAGGAAGGAAGTTAAACCTGCTGGAATTTTCTTGGTAACTTGACATGAGCCAAAATAGTGTTTTCAGGGACCAGGCTCTAGGCCATTAATTTTCTTTTAGGCGCAGGGTAGTGGAGCTTAACGTGCTGCCAGACTGAGGACCCAGCCACCTCTGTCTTTCTTCTGTCAGACTTAATCAGAGTCCCCCATTACAGGACGCTGAGCACGTCCGTCACATCTCATGAGCCTCCTGCTCTGTCGCTGCTGCAAAACAATGTCTTCAATTACTTGTTTAGCACAAAGTTCACAGAGATGAAGAAATATTTGTAAATATGTGGGGCAGCTTAATTGGCTGCTCTGGCATAAAATAACTGCTCAGAGCAGGAATCCTGCTCAGCTCCTGCCGTTCCTTCAATACTGAACAGCACAGCTCTAGCGACGTGTGTGTTCATCCTTGTGTGCACCCTGCCCTGCTCCTGGCTGCGGTGAGGACTAGCCCTTCCCCATGGCACGAGCTGGGTGAAGGGATGAGCAGAGATCAGTGGGAAAAGGGATGATAGGTTTTGGGGTGGCAGAGTTGAAGAGCTTTTTTGCTGGCTTTTTAGGAGACTGCATGGTCATCTTTGAGGTGTTTTAAAGGCCGCGGGATGTTTTTCCTGTGGGTTCATCTGCAGCGAGCTCAGCCTGCAATGCTGGCCACTAACTCCTGTTCTTTTTCATTGCAGGGGACACCTGGCAAACCAGGTCCAAGGGGGCAACGCGGTCCAACGGTAACAACCTATTTCTTCATTCATGTGTGATTCGAAAGCTTGTTAAGGCCAGGGGTCAGTGGGATCTGATTTGTGTCCTCACTGAGTAGGGTATGTCCTACAGCAGCTAAAGCTAAGCAGAGGGGATGCAGAAAGTTGGGGCTGGGTCTCACCAGTGAAAGTCCTCAGACCTCCAGAGGCAGTGATGAAGGCTCCTGTCAGCCCCTTGCTGCTGGTGGGATGACTTACTGGTGCTCGGGTGATCATGGTGTAGTATTGTCATACCAGGAAGGGCTCAAATGTTGTCCTCTGTGTCTTTTTAAGGGTCCACGTGGGGAAAGAGGCCCTAGGGGAAGCACTGGGAAACCTGGCCCAAAGGTAAGATTTTGGAGAAGTCTGGTGGAGTTGCGTCCTAAAACGTGTTGGTATAAGAGACTGTCAAACTCATTGTTCTCTATGTCCCCTCTCTCCTTTCTCCATTGTACTTTGAAAGCTGAGCCCTCTTGAGCTTCATCACTCATCCAAATAGCTGTAACCCAACCACAAAGCACATGTAGGTCCTAGAAACACATTGGCCGCGTTTCAGCAGGCCATGAAGCACATACATCAATGGCGGGCTACTGCAACCAGAAGGAAGGGAGAGAACCCCCATGCTAGGGACCTGCCAAGCCTACAACCCACTGACACTTCCCCTCAGCCCTGGTTGCTGGTATTTAAGTAGTGTTCGAACCACCTCAGAGGCTTTAGGCTGTGCCATGGGTGAAGAGGCAGAACAGGTATTTTCCTTGCAGCCAGTCTGGAGACGTGCTCAGCTCCAGACCCTGCTGCAGACACCACTTACCCGACCCTCAGTCAGCGGGCATGATGGAAGCAGAGCTGTGTGGTGAGGTGGTGTCACCGCCACGCTCCTGGCTTGAGAAACAAATGTCTGGGCTTTGTGTCAGCATGAATTTTTGATAAATCTCTTGTCTCTGCAGCAGCATTTATCTCCGAGAGGGGAGCTGGGAGGTGGGGGGAATGCCCTGAGCTTCCTGATGTTATCTTCCCTCTATTTTGATTAAGCAACGAGGGGGGGACAAGCAGCAGCTCATTTGTCACTGGATGCTGCTCCTGAGGCAGAATTATTACTAGACAGGGGCTGGGGGCTCGTGGGGTGTCACGGTTGCTCGGTGCCATTTGAAGTTTTTATGCACAGCAGCTGCAATGGGGATCTATGTATTTTTAATGGTGTGTTGTTTTTTTTGTTCATAAAAGGGCAACTCTGGTGGTGATGGCCCCCCTGGTCCTCCTGGAGAAAGGGTAAGTCAAGCTGGTGGTGGTAAAGCAGGACTTAGTGCTCAGGGGGGTTTGCAGGGAGCAAGATGCAGCTGCATCCTGCACCTTGGGGCATTCATTTGGGGTAGAAGTAGCTGATTTCCCTTATCTTTGTGCTCATGTGCTGTTCACACAGAGATAGTATTTCATAGTAAAGCATTATAAATTCCCTCACCATGTTTTCTGGCTTGTTTTGCATCCAGGGACCACCAGGGCCTCAAGGACCTACTGGATTTCCTGGACCAAAAGGCCCCCCTGTAAGTAACTCTCTTCCTAGAGCATGCAAAGAAATACATCAAGTCTTTCCCATCCAGCTGTGATGCCAGCTCAGCTTCGTGACGTACCCAGTAAAAGGCATTACTGAGACATCAGGATAATAACCCCACGCTTTAAGATTTTAAATAGCCAAGTAAATTGTGGCTGATTATAAATGTTCATTTCCTAATGACTCAATATCACTGGGATCCTTCATGGTTGCTCAGTTCTGCATTTTCCCTGTGTTCTGGAGGACAGCACAGCAGAATAACACTTCTGTCTCTGCAACATTACACACTGCTGGGGACCTCAGGACTCTTCTTGGAGTGATTTCCTTCCTTGTGGTGAACAGCTCATTCCTATAAAGCTTTCCTTTGGGAGATGTGTGGGAAAGAGCTGTATCTTTCTAGGTTCTAGTACCCCTGTTTCACTATAAAGTAGATGGGAACTAATGCAAGGAGGTGAGCAGGTTTCATTCAGTCCTTACACAGTCTGACTACTGAGTACTTAGCGATGGTCATTCTCACTCTGGTTTTCTGCTGTAGGGTCCTCCTGGGAAGGATGGATTGCCTGGTCACCCCGGACAGAGAGGAGAAACTGTAAGTAGCCAGAACCCTTGGGCAGATCATTAGTCCCGAGTCTCATCTTGCCGGTTGGTTTCTCTAAACCCTTCTGTGCAGTTGGGGAGATGTGGCCACATGCTTGGTTTACCTGAAGGTCTGTGTCTCTCCAGCTGCATGGGATGGTCTATGGGAAGCAACCTTCTTCTGAGCAGGACGGCTCGGTCTAATGATGGTTTATCTGTAGGTTGTGCACCAGCTCTTCTCTGGTCCCTTCAGTAAATCATGGAGGTCAACACAACCATAATGCATGGAGAAAACATGAGCAGAGACGTAGTGATGCTGGTGACCAGCATCAACGGCAGATGGGTTTCTGCTGTGATAAGTGCAAGAGGCAGCTCCTCACAAGGTGGTGGATGTCGGCTGGGATTGAGCCAGGTTCAGCACCAGCACTTTGTGGCTCTTGCTTTCATGAGAAGAAGCTGGGGGTGGTTAAGCAGCTCCACAGCCGGGCTCAGTACCCCAGGGGCTCACTGAAGCGCTTGTCCCTTTGCCCTCCCAAGGTGGAGGCTGTGCCTCTGCTCTTGCAGTGCTGCAGGTGACGTCTGTGCATTATTTCCCACTCTGTCCTCTGGAGATGTGGAGGGTTTTACATCTCTATTCCAGAGACATAACTCTAAGGCTGTGATAGCAGAGGTTTTTTGATATGAGACAGGCTCCATCCTTCACGAGCTTTCCACACCCAGCTGCGTTAGGTCAGGGGCAGCTTTATTTTCTCTGGAACATTCAATAAGGAGGAATAAACACTTGTCACCTCTCGATGCACCATGTGGCCAACACCAAGAACTGTTGCACCACAGAGGATTTACAGCCTGGTTTTGGCCATGCTTGTTGTGAGATGAAGACAGCTCCTGGCTGAGAGGTGCAAGGGGTTTGCTCTAGTTTTTCAGTCCACACTGGTTCATGCAGCTCGTGTAGCAGCTGCTGCCTTAGCACCCGACTAAGAGTATCCCTGCTGAAGCTGCCTGTTAGCCAAAGCCTCACCGAGGTTTGCTTAAGCCCCCCAGCAATAACCCCTTGCTGTAGCCCTGGAGCGGCTCCCGGCTGCTCCGGCACCTCGCGGTCATACCCATCCTGCTTTGTCCATTTTAAAAGGTTTTGTTGCACAGATGTAATCATTGTTTCTCACCAAGGGAGAACGATGAGGCATGTGGAAGGTATGATACCCTGGCTGTCATGCATCTGGTGGTCTGTTTTCTGCACCTTTTTTGGCTTGAAAGATACCCTGAGCAAAAATGACCCTTCTGCCCTGGCTCCTCTGCATGCAGCCATCAGCATCTTTCTGTTTGGTATTTCTGGGGATGTTTGCTTTGTTCCTCGGCTGTTTACAATCCAGCTCACTCACTGTTTGGGGATGTCTCTCTCCCCAGCACTGCATGCTGCATGGTAGCACATAGACTCTTTGTTCTGTGTTTATTTTACAGGAGAACTACCACCCCCCCCCCTCCCTCTACTACCCCGC
>NW_009911704.1:106711-108663 GCF_000696875.1 Nestor notabilis
CCTCTACTCGGCTTTGCCTTTTCCTCCATGGCTTTTCCGAGCAAATGAGCATCAAAAGGCTTTGCACATGATGCATTTTTGTCCCTCAACTTATCACACAACAATTTAATTAATTCGCCTGGCATTTGCTAAACAAGGCAATGCAAATCCTGCTTAGCGCATCACCGAGATTTAGTTACACTCCATAAGGACTGACTATAAGGCAGTGGTTGTGGTATTTTTGAACACACAGTCCTCAGGTCAGGATTAACTTAAAGGTGAAGGGTTTTCACCTGCCAAAGCCTGACTGTGGTATTTAGTCTTCCATCCCTGAGTTATCCATAAGATCCAGGACACCTACATTCTAATTGGAAGAAGCAATAAAAACTTCCCTTACATCTGCTGTGATCAGCTTTGGGGAATAAAGTATCAGACCCCAAGGCTGCATGAATATGGATGGAGAACGGAGAATTCAATTATCTGGGGTCTGAAAGTGCTCCCTGGTAGCTTCCTTCAGTCATTGCTTGTCCATCACAGGCAAATCCTTCCAGAAAACAAAACCTCTGTTCATCTGTGCCGTGATTCACAGCTCACTGTCCCTACAACCTCCTGGGCACACACAGACACTTGTCCCACTTTCCTTTCACAGTGCACAAAACCACATTAAACACCATTCCTACATCAGTGGCCTTGTCAGGGCACTCTGCGCCTTCATGCAGGAAAACCTAGACTTGAAATCTGGGTGTCAAATACTTCCCTTTATTTCACTTTTCCATTAGTATCAAATAGGCACGCTGAAGGATACTGAAATATTTGGCCGTATTAGATTATAAAGATTGGCTCTACAAAACCCCCATGACAGATTCTAAAGACCCTGTGCCCAAGGCTTGAACAGGATAAAAGGAAGCCCCTTTCCTCAGATTCCTAAGGGAAATCCTGCACAGTATTTTTCTAAGAGTCTAAATCGTACATTCATTTCACAAAGATGTTTTGCCATTTCCCCATCAATGACAGAATCCTTTCTGTGATCTGCAGACAGCTAGAATAGCACTGAGAAGGTTTCTTAGCGTGATACATTGCTGTTGGCTTGGGATTTATCTGATCCTCTTTTGTGGCGATGAGAAAATAGCCTGTGTGCCCTAAATGCTATTTCTCAAGCTTGTCAGCATGCTATAGTAGGAATGATAATTAACGTGCTTTTTAAAGAGTGGCTTAGGAGAGCTAAACAACTGCCGTGGTGAGAGCTGGTTATTGTCACTCTTCAAAATGTCACTGCAAGTACTGGAGACTTCGCTGGTCATCAGCATTTGGACAGGCACAAATCGGGGATTTCTCTCCAGAAATGATGAAGGGAAGAAGCTTTACCCAGCCCCAGACAGCGGCTCTTGGGCTTTAGCAGGTCTGGAGGTTGGTGCTGGAAGGTGGTCAGTCAGCCTCCAAGCTCCTGGGAGCTGAGCCTAAACCAGCACCAGAACAAGGAGGAGCAGAAGGGAAATGGCTTTTAAGAATTGCTCAGCATGAAGAAACTCACACTGACTTTTTCAGAGCCATTTCCTGGGCAGGGTTTATGCACATATCATATATATATATATATATGGCCAGTCCTTCAGCCAAACCACAGTAGCTCCATCAAAATAGCAGAGCTGAGCTTTGAGAATCCCTTTTTCTTCCTCTGTTTCACCCCTGTATAAACGTAGAAAACCAAATTTTCCACTTTCTGTTTGATTTCTCACTTCCTTTGTCTTTGGTGTCCATCCATTCCCCACCAGTGTTTCACCAGAGAAGGAGCAGTTGGGCGGCAGCCTGTGACCTCGCTGGAGCACTCCTTGGCAGAGGTGTCATCTCTTTCTCTTTTTCCTTTCTCTAACAGGGTTTCCAAGGCAAGACTGGCCCTCCAGGACCCCCTGGTGTTGTAGGCCCTCAGGTAAGAAACACAGGCTCATGCTTGCACCAGCTCATCTTCCCCGGTTCAG
>NW_009911704.1:108694-113332 GCF_000696875.1 Nestor notabilis
TTGCAGCTCTGATGGTTCAGCTGGAGCTGCCAGGACCACAGGTAACACAGTCCAGAGACCTTCCTTCATAGGGAAGGCAAAGTCACATCAAAGCAAACTGGATGGCTTTGGAATTCCCGGCCAAGGTGTGAAATACCCCAGTGGGTCCCAGCCCACCTTGTTTTGAGGCATTAAGATGATATTTAGACAAACATGCTTGAAAATAAGGTGGTTCCTGTGAACTTAACAGAGCTTCCCTGGTACAACATTGGTGTAGGGTGAGAGAGAGACCGGCTACACGCAACCAGCCTGAAAGACCTTAAGCAGTCAGAGAGTGAAATGAGATCTCTAAGGGCTGGACAGCTGCTGGGCAGTGCAAGCATGATGCAAGAGGGCTCTTACATGTCGCTATGAAGAAATGCATCTCTCTAATACAAAGAGCTGCCAGATTCTGTCAGAGTGGGGCTGCTTTTCCGGTAGTCACAAAGGTCTCTGTGCAGTCTGGAATCAGTAACCAGGATCCGTACCCCTTAAGCACAGGCATGCAGGGCTCTTGGATGAGTTCTGTAGGCAGAGGCCTAGGCTGCATAGGACTGGCTTTGGGCTGAGTCTTTCCTGAGCTACTGGGGAAGTTGCTCTTTAATGAGAAAGTAATTAATTTGTCCTCTTTAATGACAGTGTAAAGTCCCTGATTTGTAAATTCCCTGATTAGGGGCAATTCCCTGTTGACTGTGTCTGTCTTCTCAAGTGCAAATTAGGTTCTATGGCAATTTTATTTGGCTCTGATGCACGCAGTTAGTGTGATCTGTGGTTGCTGAGCGATAGCAATGTTATCACTCTGCTTACACTAAGTGGCACCCTGCAGCGTGACAGGAATTACAACCCCTGTCCCAGCACATACCGATGTGTGGGGACATTACAGAGCTGTACATGTGGCTTTTGTTCTCCTCCAAAACAGGCCACTTGGGGACCTCGGGCACTGGTCCTTATGTTACGCTTGTCACCATTAGCACCCGTGTGTAGCACAGAGGCAGTCGGTAATTGCTGTGTAGTACAAGCCTAATCCATTATTTATGCCCCTTATAAGGAGGAATCAGCACAATTGTGGAGAGCTTGGGAAGTTCTCATTTATAAAACCCCAAAACCTAAGCATAACAGTTGTAGTAATAATCTCGTTTATGTGAACACGTTAATTCCAGAGGTTCCCAGTGCTGCTAGTCTGTCTGGTGCAATTGTTGCTCATTCTAAAGCAAGGTCCTTTTAGATGCCAAAGGAGGCATCTCTCCAGGGGTTTCTGGTGGTAATGCAGGGGTGAGCTAAGGGAAGGAGCATCCTCCATCCCACTGCAACCTAAAGAACTGAACCGATAGCCTACATCTCTTCCTTCGTGCATTGTGCTGCTGAAACCAACCATCTTTTCCCCAATCTGTTTCTTCAGGGTCCAACTGGTGAGACTGGACCAATGGGTGAGCGGGGACATCCAGGTCCTCCAGGTCCCCCAGGTGAACAAGGTCTTCCTGGCCTCACTGGAAAAGAAGGGACCAAGGTAGGGATTGAGCAGCCTATGGAATTCCCCCTCCTTGCAAGCTGGATGCCTGCCCCTCTCCCAGGGATGGGGAGGGATGATTCAGAAATTATGATGCTGCTTCACAGTGTCTCATCACAACCTGAGCCCAGAGAGAGGAACTGGGTCTCTCTGGATCCTGCAGGTCCTCAGCTGTTTTATCACTGTCATTGCAGGGGGACCCTGGTCCTGCCGGCCTCCCAGGGAAGGATGGTCCCCCCGGCTTGCGAGGCTTCCCTGGGGAGAGAGGTCTCCCTGGCCCCATTGTGAGTAGAGGCTGCTCGGTCCTTCCAGTGGGAAGGGTGCTCATGGGTGCAGCACCCACCACGAAGTGACTTTGTTTTCCTCCCTCCAGGGTGCTCCAGGGCTGAAAGGCAATGAAGGTCCTCCAGGCCCCCCAGGTCCAGCAGTGAGTATCCTTGCCCTTACAGGCACCACCTAACACATTTACAAGCTTGGCAAGCCAAAACAGAGGGTTAGTCACAGCTCGGAGCTTTAGCCATTATTTCCCTTGCGCTAACCAACAACTTGCTGGATATTGCTTTATTTTACAAGACACGCATGTAATAGCTCAGTCATCCCATGGCATCAGTTATGAACATACGTGACAAGCTGAGGGAACTGCAGTGATTCAGGACATGCAGAATTTTGCTTCTAAGACATGTCTGAAGGTTGGTCCCCACTGGAGACTCATGCTCAGTGCAGGCCTCCTGCAAGAATATATTCATCATCCAACCCTCCCTGCTGCACTGGCAGTGAAGTTGCTCATGATCCTGTTCCAAGGTGATAATAAGCCCCCAGGAACCGAGCTCCCAGCATCATCCAGGAGAGAACCCAGCCCTTCCAAGGGTTTTAGTTAATAACAGATCTGCAAGATCCCTTAGGCTGGTGGTACCACATCATCACATGGAAGCCACCTCATCAAATGTGCTCACTTCCTGACCACGTGTTTGTAGCATCCTACTGCTGGATTTCTTTCTGTCTGTATATAGATGAAGCTTGATACTCCAGTTAATGCTTGCTTCCTTCCTTCCTTCTCTGAACAGGGTTCTCCTGGTGAGCGTGGTCCCGCAGGATCAGCTGGCCCGATTGGCTTACCAGGGCGACCTGGTCCCCAGGGACCTCCAGGACCCGCGGGTGAAAAGGGGGCTCCAGTAAGTACCAGTATAAAGATGAACAGCTGTGGGTCAAGTAGAAATGTGTACAGTAGGAAGCTGAGCATGGAGAGTCCTTGGGGGTGGTGTACAAAAAAAGAAAGAATTCAGTTAGAAGGGAATTTTCTCATCTTGGGTGCATCAAACCACTGGATGTCAGCTGCTCAACGGCCCTTCTTGTGACAGCCATGCTATCAAAACTGGATGTGATCCCAGGGACAGGAATGTCTTCAGGCAATGAGAAGGGGTGAGGTGAAGTAACAACCTCTGTGACTTCCTAGTGACAAACAGCCCAAGGACCTGCCTCCGGGCAGAGCAGTGAGCCAGCCCCACCACTGCTTCCAAGGACGTTCAGTGGGAACAGCAGCAGTTCCCACTGAACCCGAAGCCATCCTGACCCTCGCTCTGTTCCAGCCGAGGGGCAGCACAGGAAGGTGCTGTGGAGGTTTCGGCTCCATTTCCCGGGATGCTGCGTGCTGCTGCAGCATCGGTATTCCCAGGCATCCCGCCTGTGGAAAGAGCCTCTCTCACAGAGCGTGGCTGAGTCCTGCCATATGGTCCCTCTCCGGAGCGTTCACCATCAGCCCGCGCAAACTCGCACGTCTTTCGCTCCCAGGCACGCGCGTGAAATGCCACGTGTGGCAGGAGGGAGTGGGCTGGGATGAGTGTTCTGTCCCTGGAGAGCACAGCACCGGTCCCCAGGAGGGAGGCTGGGCCTCCTGCTCGCACCCCAGGGGATCTGTGGTGCCTGCCTCAAACGTGAGCTCAGCTTTCAGAGCCAGCAAAATGAGGCAGTGCTGGCATCAGGTGTTTCAGACTACATGAGGACACTTATAGTGATTGTTGTTATCAAAAGTGTTTGTCAGCCACTGTATCCCATATTTGCTTATTATAAACCCCTGCAGCTAGTCCAGAGGCGAGAATTTCCTGGTGAATCAGCTTTATGAACATCTGTCCTGCCAAGTACCTATGTGATGTATCAGTGCAGAGATGAATGGGCAATTTCTGTGGCATCTAATTATTCAGAAGAGAGCACCCAGAATTCAGATGCAATTAGATTATGTATGAGGAAACCAAAAAATATTCACTGTTCAGTTCCTATAAACAAACAAATGTGGTTGAAGGCTCCAGGTCTGAGGAACGCAAGTAGATGTGTAAGCAGATGGCCAGCAGAGATTGCTTTGTTCACTTCAGGTGTTCTCCTTTGTCCAGAGCTCAGGAGGGAGCTTGGGGCCTCCTGAGAAACCCTCATTAGCTGGGGTGCAGGCAGGGAGGGAGCAGGCAGAGAGTGCTGGGGCCAGAATCAGTGCAGACTGGCTTGTGGGAATATAAATTACTTGGGGTCTTGTTTGTCATCCAGAGAGATGGCAGAGGCTTGAGATTAAATCTGCTTATATTGCTCTAGCAGTGAAATTGGAGCTCTGATTTGGGTATCCACCATTTAGACTTGTTTGTTCTTTGTCTCTCAAGATGGACATTTTGTCTTGTTGCAGACAGCAGGCAGAGAGTCTGATGAAATATCAGCGGGAAGCCAGTTCTGCTGTATATGTCCATGCAGACAGGGGTCTCCAGCAGCTGAATGAAGCATTAATGGGATGGAATGGGTTGGTTGGAGGGTGGAGGGAGAGCTCTGTGTGACCTGCTGCTTGTTCTGCTTCCAGGGAGAGAAGGGTCCCCAAGGGCCGGCTGGCCGGGATGGCATCCAGGGCCCGGTGGGACTGCCCGGTCCAGCAGGGCCCGTCGGCCCCCCTGGTGAGGATGGAGACAAGGTGAGAGCAGCTCCTGCTGCGCAGGTCGCTCTGGGAAGGACCTGGGCATCGTGCCCCATTGCCCTCATGCTGCTTCCACCAGCGGGTTGGACGTGCTGCTGGCCACCAGCCAGAGGGTATTTCATGGGGATGGGCAGCTGAACCCATGCTGAAAACCATCCGCCCCCCCGCG
>NW_009911704.1:113379-122602 GCF_000696875.1 Nestor notabilis
CTTTCCCTATTCATTACCTTCCCTCACTCTCTAATTAAGCCCCTCTGGTCTGGAGGACTCTTAGAAAACATCAGCTGGGATGAAACACTCATCACTGCTGACAAGGGCTGCAACACAGTGGTTCTCGCATGATGTGGCAGCTAAGGAATGATTTAGGGTGCACCAGCAGTGTCCAAATCTCTGGCTTTTTTCAGAACATTCTGGGGTATTTCTGTGGGATCTTTGGGATGAGGGATGCAGACACAGGACTTGAATGTTGTGATATGGAAGTGGTCACCACGTGAACTAACTGTGTCCCTTTGTACCTGGCAGGGCGAGATTGGGGAGCCCGGACAGAAGGGCAGCAAGGGCGACAAGGGGGAGCAGGTGAGTGGGGTAGATGCTGTTGAAGCCACTTCCCTGGAGGAGCGTGGTTCTGGTGTGTGTCTTGCTGGAAACAGAAAATACCAATTTAATTTCTTTCTGTCATTGCTTCATTTTCTCCTTTGCTTCATCAAATACCCACACAATGTAAAAAAGAGGGAGGACCCGAGGTGTGAGCCTGCAGCTCCCAGGAACATACTGAGATGTTTCCATGTCACCCCTGTACTGTGTAAATATCAGGAGCAGCCCCTGCCATTCGAGTCAGGTGTTGGGCTGTAGTTCCTTTTCTAGTTGTCTGCAGCACTCTCAGGCACCCTTTATGCGCTGCTCAGAGCCAGGGGAAGATACATGACACATAAGTATCTAGAGAGAACTGAGTGGTGTGATGGTGTGATGGTGTTTTGCTTGAGAAAAAGCGCATTTAGATGTGTCTGCTGTGCCACTGGCACCAGGGCTGAGGGATGCTGGTGTGTCTGGGGAGACCTGACCCTCTTCTCTCTCTGTTTTGGGAATTAATGCACATTGAATGGAAGCTGTCTTGAAGGGCATCGCCTTTCGAAGGTGAGGGGTTTTACTGTGCTCCTAATGCTGACATTGCTCTTCTGTTTCATGACAGGGTCCACCAGGTCCTACTGGCCCGCAGGGTCCAATTGGTCAGCCTGGCCCCGCTGTGAGTATTGTCTCCCACTAGCAGAAATTCCCTTTCTTACCATAAGATCCCGTGGGAAGCTCTGGAAGGACTGGCAGTTCCTCCCTGGCACTGCTGATGCCCAGGGCATTACCACTGGCTGAAGCAGGAGGTGGTGGGGATGGGACTTTGCATCTGCCTCATGACTTTGCTAAGCTGTGGTAGACCCTTTCCTCGTAGGGTGCTGATGGAGAGCCAGGTCCCAGAGGACAGCAAGGCCTCTTTGGTCAGAAGGGTGATGAAGGCCCTCGAGGTTTCCCTGGTCCCCCTGGCCCAGTGGGCTTGCAGGTAATTGGCAGCATCGAGGGAGGGCTCAGGGTGATGAGAGCTGGGGTTCCGCCTGAGATGTTCACAGCTCAAACCCATCTCCTCCACAGGGCTTGCCTGGACCGCCTGGTGAGAAGGGAGAAACAGGTGATGTTGGGCAAATGGTAAGATGCTTTTGTACTTCTCTATTTGTCACTGGCATAGACGTTGCTTCAAGAAATGTGTCTTAAATCTGTCTCCCCTTTCTCTCAGGGCCCGCCAGGCCCACCTGGACCCAGAGGTCCCTCAGGACCACCAGGAGCAGATGGTCCGCAGGGTCCTTCTGGGGGAATAGGAAATCCTGGTGCAGTAGGAGAGAAGGTAAGAAAACATCCAGGGAAACCTGACTGAGGCTTTGCTGTGCCGGTAAACTCAGCACCCTGCAGAAGTACAGGTGTGCTCATCCTCTTTTCCCCTCTGCAGGGTGAGCCTGGTGAATCTGGTGAGCCTGGTCTTCCTGGCGAGGTTGGCCTCCCGGTGAGTACACTACAGGGTGGCTCCTAATCTGATGGAGAAGAGCTTTTCTTCAGGGGTATCCTCTGAAGAGCTGTTGAAGGACAGACATGTCCTGGTTGGACAGGCATGGATGTGGATGGGGCTGCAGGGGCTGTACCAGTCGTGTTCTTGGTCTGGGTATTGGGTGACACATCACAATGTTCCTGGGTATTTATAGTGTAACATTTAGTCACCGAACATGGGCTACCCACAGCTGAACATCATGAACACCATTTAGCCTTCGTGGGAAGGGACTGCTAAATCATGTTCTCGTGCTTTGGGATACAAATAGAGCTTCTTTCTCAGAATTGATCCGAAGAGGAGTTAGAGATTGGTAAGTTGTTTTCCTGGAAAATAGAAACACCCTTTTTTCCTTTACAGGGTCCTAAAGGTGAAAGAGGTGAAAAAGGTGAAGCAGGTCCTTCTGGTGCTGCTGGTCCACCTGGCCCCAAAGGTCCACCAGGCGATGACGGTCCCAAAGGCAGCCCTGTATGTACCCCTCCTGCCCAAGCAGTGCTCCTTTGTCTTGCCCAGCAGAGATTTCTGCAAGAAAGAGATCTCTGTGGAAATCTGAAACAGTTTACCAGCCAGAGAATTGCTCCTCCAATGATACATGGTACTAGTCCCCTTCTTCAAGGTGCTAAGGAGGAAAAGACCCACCTGTACCTTATCTTCCTGCAGTACTTGAGTTATTGGTCCTTTTTGCAGGCTATCAGAAATCCCTATGGAAAGGGCCTGCAGTAGGTTCACTTTACACTTGAGCTTATGTATTGCCAAGGTCCTCTGCACCAGAGTGAAGCTTCTGAAACAGTGCGGAGATATATGTGAATCTGGGAGTTGTACCTCAAGGGTCAGAACCTTGCTGATGCTGATTGCTGTAGCTCTGTTGAAGCCAGTAGAGCTATACTGATCTATACCAGATGACAATAGCACAGTATTTATCTCGCTGACTTCTTTGATACTTGCCTGCTGAAGAAATTTCTGCTGTGATACGCAGAGGAGGCAGGAGAGTCAGTCATCACTCTCAGCAGATGGGGTTTGGGGATATTATGTTACTGGTTGAGGCCTGTTGTCTGAA
The DNA here is from genome assembly GCF_000696875.1 of Nestor notabilis. NCBI lineage: Eukaryota > Metazoa > Chordata > Aves > Psittaciformes > Psittacidae > Nestor > Nestor notabilis. Next base: position 116,310 of record NW_009911704.1, read on the forward strand.
CACTGGTCTCAGAGTCATTTGAAGTACACAATAGACATTGTATGGAGAAGAATGGTGAAGTGTTTTAGTCATTAAATGCTTTGAGAGGATCTTCCTGTGTGTTATCAGGACATGACACCATGTAGTAAGCAATCACCACGTATCGAGCAAAAGTAAAACCTAACCTGCACATTCCCCAAAGCTGTGAGGATTTTGCTGTCACTTGTCCAATGTGTTTATGAAAAACTAGTGATGCTCCTGCTTTGCGCAGGGTGGATGCAGAGCTGAACTGGTGGCTGGGACAGGATGAAATCACTGAAGATGAGTTGTGATCTGGGACTGTCTGAGGGTGGAGAACCGGGGCTTTGCTCCATAGGATGACTGTCTGTGTTGTCACTGGGGTCACAGGCACTAGTGTTCCACTGTGCTCCAGATGCAATCTCTCTGATTTAGGGATATCCTTCTCTCTTTGCAGGGTCCGGTTGGTTTCCCTGGTGACCCTGGTCCTCCTGGAGAACCTGGTCCAGCTGTAAGTGTCTGTCTCATAGAAAAGCAGTTAGGTTCCTCCTTGTGGTTTGGTAAAATACATCAGTGTGCTGTTCGTTCACCAGCATCTCCTCTGGAATTCACTCTTCCTTTACTTGGCAAAGAGGAGGAAGTTGCACCATGAGACTATTTGTCTGACCATGCTACAAGCTTTGGGGCAGTAGCTGTACAAGTGCTGCTACCCGTGATATTTGACATAGGACGTTTGCTGTTGCCAGTGTTCCCAACAAGAGATGGGAAGGGACGGTGCCTGGTGGCATGAAGACCAGCTGAACACTCCTGTTGCTGCTAATGTTTTGCTCAACTGTATTCATACCCAAAGTGCATCTGTTTGTTTCTTTGTTCTTCCTTTTTAGGGTCAGGATGGTCCCCCTGGTGACAAAGGTGATGATGGCGAACCTGGACAGACTGTGAGTAACTGAATAGGTGACCTCTGTTCCCCATCAGTCCCCAAGGTTTCCGTGCACAGGTCCAAGGACATACAGCACCCAATTCCCACCAGCTTCTGCTGCGCTGGTCCCCTAGTGCCTGTCTCTCCCGCCTGTGTCAGCCTGGCCGCTGCATCCACCCAGGCTGCTTAGCAATGTATCCTCAAAGCAAACATTAACTTCTGGGAAAACAAAACTCCTTCATTTTAACTTTGCTGTGCCTTATGGTGTTTCCTGGTGGGAAGGGATAAAACAAGAAACCACCTGCACCCCGAGGAGGTGTTGGGAGTTGTGCTGCCCACGCCTCGGCTCAGCACAAACTCCAGAGCTCAACTTGAGTTTTACACGTTTGCTCCTCCTTCCCATGTCTCGTGGTGCAGTTATGGCTTGTTCTGCTTCCCTCTCTATCTAGGGTTCCCCTGGTCCCACGGGAGAGCCAGGCCCCTCTGGACCCCCAGGAAAAAGGGTAAGCTGATGGTTTTAGGGGTGTTCTTCCAAATGTATTTGCGTTCAATTTGTGAAGCTGATGTTAGTAATAGGTCTACAGTAAATGCAAAGCAGTAGCATGTGAAATAAAAAATAATTAAAAGGAGTATCTTTTTAATGCACCATCCCAGCCATTGGGAATTGCTGGGAAGTTGTCATCACAACCCATGGATTTCTGAGATTTTAACACCCAAAAGCAAACACAAGGATAAGGTGCTCCTGCTCTTCCTGCCTTGCTGCAGAGCCCAGGGATTCATTTAGCAAGAAGTTAATTTAAAAAGCTTCTCGGAGATATTTGTCTTCATTTTGTCTTCTTCCCTGGGGCTGTAGCATCATTTTGCTAATTCCAGTGGTTCATTTCAGATCAGTGGGATCTAATTGCATTTTGCATCTATTTTATGCTTTCTCTAGGGCCCTCCTGGTCCAGCTGGTCCCGAAGGAAGGCAAGGAGAGAAAGGAGCCAAGGTAGGAGCTGAAAGGGGTTTCACTTCTGCTGCCCTTTGTATGCCAAAAGGATCTCCCTTCAACAGTGCTGGCGTTTGAAGGACAGTGATTTGATTTCTCTGTGTGTTACAACAAATTAGCCTGAGTTTGGGGCTGTTGACCTCCAGTCTAAGCTTATGTTTCATCTTTTCACAAACTCCGTGGAGATAATTAGGGCTTGGTAAGGTCATGAGAATGTTTTGCTTGTTTTGAAATTACAAAGTGCCATGTTTGGCAATTCAGTGTGTTGTAACTGAGAGGCGTGCACAGCCCTGCGTCCTTTCCAGGGCAGACACAGTGTTACTGGACCAGGGTTGTTTTGGCAGGGGTGGTGGGGAGATGTAGAGTGGGATTGCAAACTACAGACCCAGTTTTTGTGGTGGCTGTGGGAGCTCTGGTGGAAGAGGATGTCCTTTGATAGCTCATGTCCCAGGACCATACCCAGGACAGCTCAGAGAGCTCACAGCCAAAGGGTGGTTCCTGCTGGAAATCAGCAGAAATGGTAAAACCTGAAAAGCGAAAGAACTTGGAGGCTGTCCTCAGTGTGTAAGGGCTGGGGAGCAGTAGGAAAACGAACGTATAGGAAGTTTAACATGCTTTGCCTGGACCAGCGCTCGCTCTGTGACACCCTGGCAGCAGCCACAGCGTATTCAAGAAGATCGTTTGATGCCCTAGTGCAAATTAAACCATGCTGCCTCTTACATCTAGGGTGAAGCTGGTTTGGAAGGACCTCCTGGCAAGACTGGCCCAATCGGTCCCCAAGGTGCTCCAGGGAAGCCCGGCCCTGATGGTCTTCGAGGGATTCCTGGTCCAGTTGTGAGTATGCCCAAACTGAGCAGAGTCTGAGAAAGCTGCTGGGCAGGGTTGTTCCTGGTGCTTACCGTAACCCATCTGCCTTGGAAGATGCCTTTCTCCCAGTGTGACGCTTAAATGCCTGATAGCAGATAAAACACATTTAGTGGAAATAATGTAACACTGAATATCACCTCCCAGCATGTTTTACTTAAGACTTGGGTCTGCTCACTCCTCTCCATGGGTGAAAGTTTCCTACAAGGTCCCTTTTCCAGTAGGGATTTGAGCATGAAAGGAACATAAATCCTTTAGCCTTTACCACCTGTGAGAAGCGAGGGCAAACATTCCCTGGCACAGGGACCAGATAAGGAAAGGTGAATAATGGGAATAATCCCAGCTGGGAACACTGCTCTCATGAGAAATTGTTTTGAGGGAATTGCACTGTTTTACAGGGTGAACAAGGTCTCCCGGGATCCCCTGGCCCAGATGGTCCTCCAGGCCCAATGGTATGTCCAGACCATCAAATTCCATGTGTTTTTGAAAGGAGTGAATGCATGGGGCAATGGTTGGACTTGGTGATCTTAAAGGTCTTTTCCAACCTAGCTGATTCTATGATTTCACATGAATTCATTCTCTTTTGTTTTCCCTCCTGTCTCTCAAAGGGCCCACCGGGTTTGCCTGGTCTTAAAGGAGACTCCGGCCCCAAAGGAGAGAAGGTGAGGATATCACACACAATCTCATTGCATGACCTGGTGCTTGTGTCTGGGTGTGGGGAAAAAAATGCCGTTGTAGAGGGGTTCTGCAGCTGGCAAAGTCCTATCACCTTGCTTAGATACTTGGGATGTATCTAGCAATGTCCTTGCTGGGTGGCTTTGGCATTTGGGTGCCATCAGTGAGAGATCATTGTTAACATCTGCTGCTTTCCTCTAGGGTCATCCAGGTTTAATTGGTCTTATTGGGCCACCAGGAGAGCAGGGAGAAAAGGGTGACAGAGGTCTCCCAGGGCCCCAGGGCTCAGCAGGACCCAAAGGAGAACAGGTGAGTATTCCAGAAGACATTCACGGAATGTGCTTTTGAGCTGTGGGGTTTGCTGCCCTCGAGCAGGTACAGCACAGCGGAGATGCTCAACCTTGGCGAATTTCTGAGGAATATTTTCTATATTAATGTGTTTTATTTTACATGTGAGATGGAGATGCTCCAAAATGACCCATTTTTAGTGGAAGGCGGGTTCTCAAGGATCATATGAAAAGAGCTGAGTAGACTTGGAGGGATGGTACCATTAAATATGCATCTAGGGGACAGTGTTTTAAAACTGTGTGTCAAATGGGATAGGAGATTCTTTGGTCTTGCTCTTATCTGGACCATGCACATGCTTAAAACCAGTTAAACCTCCAAATTTGAATGGAGTCCTCCAAAACCAGTTGGTCAGCTGTGAGCAGATGTCAGTTTTGTAGTTATATGCCAGCACTGGTGTATTAAAGTCAATGCTGTTCTGCTTTTATTTTCCAGGGTATCACAGGTCCTTCTGGACCGATCGGACCTCCAGGGCCACCAGGATTACCGGTACGTGACAAATAATTGCCTCTGAGTTCCCCGGGAGCTACACGGTCTTTCTGGAGTCACCTCTGTGCTCCCAGATACACCCAGCAGAGTCTTTCTGGCCTGAGCTTGTATGAGAAAGCTGATGGGGATGGTTTTGCCCAGAGGAGCTGGTTAAAAACACTTGACCAGGTTACAGGAGTACTGAGGGGTGATGGTTGAGCTGAGAGATGGGCACAGTGGGAGGGAAGACAGGGAAATGAGCCCACCCTGTTTCCCTCCCTCTTTCTTTTGGGTTACCTGCAACCACATGGTGATTTCTTGCACTTTCTGCTGTTGGTGTGTTTTTGACTGGATGCCCAAAGGCTGCAGCCTGCACCTTGGGCAATCAGCATGTGCTGTGTGTCCTCTGCATGGAGCCAGGACCAGCCCTGGGCTGTAGTAATCACCCAGCAGCTTTTCCAGCCCCCATCCAGGCAGGAGTGTGGAGCATGGAGCACTGACACACATTGGTCTGACACAAATGTGTTTTATATGTTAGCAAGTAACACTGAACTCCAACGGATGGGAAAAGTGGGAAAAGAAAGGAAGTGAATACTGAAGCCCACCTTGTCTAAGGCTACTCCGTCTCTCTGAGGGGAGCCTGCTATTTTCTCTGCTGGGAACTGCACTGACTCTGCTCTATTTTTCTCCAAACAGGGTCCACCTGGTCCCAAAGGTGCTAAAGGATCATCAGTGAGTATAGACATTGTTAAAAGAAGAGGCTGAGGAGCAGTTATTAAGTGCATAACCCTCCGCAGCTCCTCCACGTCAGTGGCACTAAGGCAATTGGCCAAAGATGGCTGTAGCAAGTACACCCTTTTCGGGCTGTCTGAGCCCGAGGAATGGTAACGGGGAAAGGTTTCTGTTGCACACACTGTGCTTCAGTGAACATCAGTGCAGCAGAGACCACAAGGAGGAATCCAGTGCACAGTCCTTAGGAGAAAACCTGCTGCTGTAAGGCGGCGGGTATTAAAAATAGACAGAGCGGGAGGTGGCGAGCTGGGAAGTGCAGAACGCAGCGAGAATGTGACAGTGAAGCAAGATTCATGTTACAGATCTCCCATGCAGGCAGCTAAAAATTCCTCTTGGGCAGCTCCCTAATGTCTCCTTCCCGTGCAGAACTCAACGTTTTATTGAGATTTTATTTGATTTATGAACATTTGGGTTGGTTTGGAGAGGTCACATTGCCAGGCACTGGAACAGTCTTCCCTTTCCATAGGAAGCCTAAGCAAGAGCTGACTGTTTAACCCCAAGCATTTGACTGATCTTTTCCTTAAGCATCCTTGGAGGAGGGATGGGGGAGTGCAAGGAGGACCCCTCTTATTTGCTGAAGGGTGCAGGAAGAAGGGACAGGAAGAAAGTTTCTACCACAAGAGACTATTAGAAGAACTAATGTTTGGGATGTGCTGGAGATGACAAGTGCTTTTTCCTGTGTGACTCATATGTCTTTCCCTTGTTTTTCTTCCCAGGGTCCAACAGGTCCAAAGGGTGAATCGGGTCTTCCTGGGCCACCAGGGCCTCCTGTAAGTAGAACCCATTATAGGAAGCATGAAATGAGGCTCAGATTTAGTGGGTGTTGTAATGCCGGGGACTAGAAGATTTCTGGGCAGAGATTCAGTGTGTTGGGAGTCCCTGCAATGCATTGAAATCTCTTAGAGGTGCTGGGGAAGAAAGCAGAATGTGAATGGAGAAGTTACTAATGGGAAGATGACAAGAGAAGATGGATCCAGTGTTCGAGTTTGGTGGCCAGGGTTTTTATCAGTGCCATCATGGGTGTTTTACATGTGTGTATGTCTTGTGATGCTGCTTTGGCCTCTTCTGTCTCTTCCCCACTGCCAATGCAATGAGTGGTTATATCTTCTTTCCCCACAAATTAGGGTCCTCCTGGAGAAGTCATCCAGCCATTGCCCATCCAGTCTTCCAAGAGGACCAGGCGGAACATTGATGCCAGCCAGCTGGTGGATGATGGGAATGACGATAACTACAAGGGCTAGGCAG
>NW_009911704.1:122633-129434 GCF_000696875.1 Nestor notabilis
TGCAGATGGCATGGAGGAAATCTTTGGCTCTCTGAATTCCTTGAAACTGGAAATCGAGCAAATGAAGCATCCATTGGGCACTCAACATAACCCAGCACGTACCTGCAAGGATCTGCAGCTCTGTCACCCCGATTTCCCAGACGGTGGGTCCCAGGACAGGGAGGATGAGGGGGAAACACTGTGAGTTTCCACACAGCACAAGCAAGTGCAGGAAGAAAAGGAATCTGGGGGGTCCTGGCCCTGGTTCCTCATGAGGAATGTGGCTAACAGGGAAGGAATACATAGAAAAGAGTTGGATTAAATGATTGTTGCAGGTTCCTTCCAACTGAAATACTCTAAGAATGGGAATATATGGTGAAAACCAGCTTTTCCTATAAGGTGCCACAGAATGATGTACAGTCAGAACATAACCTGGTTTCCAAAAAATACATAGAAATCGTGGCCTGTGAGAGAGATGAAACAGTCCTGGTAAGATGGCTGCTGAAGTGCCCAGGTCCTTCCTTCACAGTGCTGATTCTTTCTTTCCTTCTCTTCCCTCTTGTGCATCCAGGTGAATACTGGGTTGATCCTAACCAAGGATGTTCCAGGGACTCTTTCAAAGTGTACTGTAATTTCACAGCTGGTGGAGAGACTTGCATCTTCCCTGATAAGAAATCTGAAGGAGTAAGTCCATACAACTTCCTCCCTCCCATATCACAGTGATAAGAGATTGTTTCCTAATATGAATATTCATAGACAGTCAGTTTCAGGAGAACTGAACAATAGTAAGTAAGGATTAAAGATCCAGAACATTTCTTTGTTAAGCAGCGTTGGCGTCTAGAGCAAGGAATATGTTTATAAAGATAATTTCTTCGAGTAAGTCAGATTTAAACTGTGATCTGGGACAAGTCTTTGATGATTTCCCAGGCATAATAAATGCTAACACCTTTTTACTTTGCTTTAGAAAGGCAGGAGTGTTGGTGCAGGCACTGTGAGCTTCGTTTAACTCCTTCCCTTCTGCAGCCAGGTTGCTCTGCTCTCTGCATGCACAGGCACCATTGATTCCTCTGCCCTTGCTGTGTCTTGAAGCAGAGCAGATAAATGTTTTGCTCCTGTCATTTTTCCTGGTGCTTCTTGTGGGTGAATAATCCTCGATGATTGCAGCTGGCCTCCGTGCTCTTCCTGATGTCGATGCACGAGGTTGACGGAATCCTTTGGGCAATGATGTGCTTAGCTCAGCCGTACCAGTGATTTGTGTCCTGTCCCCACGTGCTGTTTTCCAGAGCTGCTCTCCTCTATACCTGGGGACCAGCTCCTGCACTGGCCAAGCAGAGACTCCTCTAAAGCAGCCTGGGGAGCATCTCAGTGCCTCAGTTGTGCTGGGTTAAGGTGCAGACAAAGCTGTTCACTGAAAGCTGTTTGCTTCCTGAATTCCATCCACCTGAAATATGGGCCAGCACAGGACAAGTAACATGCAACATAAATCTCCCCTGAGTTTTTGTTAGGGCTGTTTAACAGGAGATGGATTTCTTCTCATTTGCACTAACTTGCCAAGGCTTTCCTCAAAACGTTGACAGCTAAAACACAGAGTCTGCCCCTGATCTTGGGGCTGCTCGCACTCCTGCGACTGGCTCTTTGGCCTCACTGCATCCACCGTGGGGCTGCTTTTCTGAGCACTGTGATGCTCCTCAAATACAAATTGTGCTCCACTTTTGCAATACTGTTGCAAATAAAGGAAAGCTTCAGCCTGCTCTTTTCCCTCATAAAGGAATGAAACCAGCTATCACAGCAGCATTAAGTGTTGACTGAGTGGTTTTATTACAAGCCACAGCAGACTTTAAGCCATATCCCCTTTCCCTCCATCCTTAAGCCAGCAGAAACATGTTCACTTGCTTTATGGCTCACGTACTGGCAAGGAAAAGAGGATCCCAAGGTACCTGTATGTAGCTTGGGCATTGTTTTTGGAGGGATTTACAGCAGCAGTGCAGGAGCTCGGGGGAGGTCAGGGAGCAGAGAGCAGCCATGCTCCTCCCTTGTGCTCTGACTCGAAAAAGGATTCAGCTAATTACATGGGGCTGCCATAAAGGCTGCTCCAACAGCTCATTTCTTGTCATGGTCACCCCCTGCATTGGTCCAGGTAGTTGAGCTCCACCATGTGTGATGGTCCAGCACTACCTGTGGTGGATGCACTGACTGTGCTACTCCTTACTGCTGCACAAGTGCTGGAGGCAGGCAAAGGCTTTTCCTTAATCACATTCTTTGCTTTTCCCAGACCCACAGCATCTGAATTTGGTGTTAGAGTGACAGCAGCCTTCCCTGTTATCAGCACTGTTTTTCCACCCCAGCCCTCCCATGAAGATCAGTGCATCCTTTACCACTGATAGTACATTTTTCACTCTCTATCTTTCCTTTTACCTCTCCTGCCAACAGACTGCACTACTGGTTTTGCATCCAAAGTATGCAGGAGGCAGACATCATTAGCCCTTAGCCAAGGAGGCTGGTGCTAGGGCACTGCTGGGCAGCACCACACTGTCCCTTCTGCTTGAGAGGCTGCTGGCACCTTAGGGCACTGCTAACTGCTCTTGTTAGTGGTGTATAAGGATTAAGAAAGCAGTGTAGAGGCAGTTGGACAGTTTCTTTAAGACGTGCACACTCTGCTTGGGGAACTGAATGGAACTTTTTAATTGATTTTTGTTTTCTTCTTTCTCTCTTTCCTCCTTTGCCGTCCACAAACTAGGCTAGAATTACTTCCTGGCCAAAGGAAAACCCAGGCTCCTGGTTCAGTGAATTCAAGCGCGGTAAACTGGTAAGATGCATCTTGGTGCTTTCTGTTTTCTTTAACCCCTGTCATATTTTACAGAGTAAAATGGCTCGTTGGCCCAAAGAGCAGCCTTCCACATGGTATAGTCAATACAAGCGGGGGTCTTTGGTAAGTGGCTAACCTTGGCCCTCGTCTGAATCAGAGCACGTCATCTGCTTTGGTATGGCCAGACCTGTTGCACTCTGCATGCTGGACTAATCCCCATCCCACGTCGCCATACAGATGTTTAAGGTGGAATACTGAAAAGGAAACAAAACCCAATGGGGACACTTTTTTCCCATTGGCTTGAGTGGAAGCCAAGGAGTAGGTGACAATATTGCCCCTGCATTAGGAGGGGACACTGATGTGCTGGGGATGCTGCAGAGCTGGAGTTGCTGTAGGTCTGTCTCCACAGAGCACTGCGGGAGGGCTGATGCTGTCTCCAAAGCCATTCCCATAACAGCAAGGGCAAACCTGGGTGTCTCCAGTGCTGCTGTCCCCCAGCAGAGTAGCTTTACCCCAAGAACTGAGAAAGCCCTAACATGATGCTTCGTCCGGAGCTGGGCACAGTGCTAGTGCAGTCTGCTCACTGGTAGGCAGGTGAGGTGTGAATCTGCACATCTCTACTCTGGGGCAGGGTTTCCCTAAAGGATGGGTTTTGTCTCTCGCCCTGGAGCTGAGGCACATCAAGAGCTCCCATACCACACAGAGCAGAGAAAAAGCTCTGGTATTCTGTCCTGTAACAGGATATCCACAGTGTGGATAGATGAGTCCCACAGAGCCCCAGGGAGGTCAGAGCAGCCACTGATGAGTGTACACCAGATCTCCTTAAGCCACAGCTCTCTCCTGTGTTAGTATGAACTCCTGTACGATGAGCAAGGTGCAGATATGAGCCCAGTCAAATGAGAACTAGGGAAAAAGGAGATACTCAGTGGATAAAACCGACCTGCCCTAGAAGCAGGAGCTGCTCTGTTGTACCATGCTGACCTGTCTCATACAGTTGTCCTCTCCTCAGGGCAGAGGTTTCTTGCAGTGCCCAAGCTTCCACCTTAAAGTCAAACAACAAAGCAAACCACCACGTTGTTTTCCTAAGCCGCGTTTCGTTGCCACTAAACACATTTTGCTCTGGTTCTGCCCACAAGAGGATATGGCTTCTGCAGCTTCTCTGTATTACTGAACAAGGCCACAAAGCCAAGGCTGCAGCCTCGTAGCTCCTTGGAGGGCAGCTACTCATAGCTTAATTACAGAGCACTCCATCAGTTAATGTTACAAGTAGCTCCATTTCTCCACCTTCTCTGCTTTTTTCCCTGTTCAATCTGTTTATCAGCCAAGTTAGAGGCTGAATTGCCAGCCTAGAGCTTAGGGCCCTTTAGTTTGTTAAATAGGAATTTCAGTGCTACTTGGAACCCTTAGTTCCATATTTCTGTGCTGCAGTTTTCTTTCTTTTTTTACCTGTCCTGCACTTTCTGTTTGGAAAAAAAAGCCACCAGCACGTAGAAGACCTGCCTAAGCAAAGCAGACCTGCTTAAGCCAACCACAAAGCACCCAAGCCAGAAAAGTACAGTTTGAATATTTATCTTCATTTCAAGTACCTTTCATTTTCCCCAGTCTGTATTTGGAACCATGAGAACAGTAAATTGGGGAGACACTTGCCTGGATCCAACATCAGTTGAAATCTGTGTGTAGATGGGTGAGATAAATGAGTTTGAGTCCCCCCAGGTGCTGCATTGCCCATGGTACTCCATAGAGAAGGTCCCTGGTGTCTTTCCACGCAGCCTGAGCATGGTCTCCTGGGGGAGCTGAGCCCCACGGGGGTCCCTGATGCTGTGGGGAAGGTTTCCACCCGGCTGCTCAGCACTGAGGGAGCACAGACGGCTCTGTGTGAATCTCAATGCTTGCATGAGGTGTGCTCACCTTTCTTCTGGGAATAGCTGAAGGCCGAAGGGCGTAGGAAATGAAACACAAAGAAAACATCTTGTTTTGATGCTTCCACACCATCATTAATCAATGACACGGAGTTCTTGGATCTGATTTCTTACCCTTTCTCACGATGCAGCCAAACTGCATTAGAGGGATAAAAGGGATGCAGATGTGTTTTTTTCTGGACTCTGCTTTCCTTCCCTCTGTGTTGCACACAAATCCCAGGAGCTTTAACAGGGCCTGCCACCCATCCTGTCCTGTTATCCTTCACAGCCATATGGCATCTGCCACGGGAAAGTGCTATCACAGAGCAAACAGGAAAGGACTGACTTTTGCAAACCCACATTCCCACAAGCCAGCCGGTTCCCAGTGGCTCCAGTCGCAAAGCTGGGACAGGGCTTTGTGCAACCTGCAGAGGCAGAGCAGGAACCAAGACCCCTCAACAAGTAGTCAGTCTCCCAGACTAAGCCCTGATTTGAAACAAGAGAAGTAGGTCCTGCAGATCAGTAGTGCCCCATGTCTTTGGGGGCATGTCATCCACTTGACATTTTGTGCCCCATCCTTCCACGTCCTGGTGGTTTTCTGATAGCTCTCCTCTTGGCATGCGCGTCTCTCTCATGGTCAGTCATATTTCACTCTCAGGAGGACAGCACAACAGTATCCTGACAACCGGTTGGTATATCTATTTATTTATATTATCTTTTAATTCAGTATTGTATTGCCTGGTTACGAATCTCTTCTACTGTTTGCAGCTCGCACCACAGCTCGATGTTTGGTGGTACCTTGAACAACATCACACTGTTTGTGTGCCTGTATTTTTTTCCTGGTTGTTTCTAAAGAAACCCATTTTCCATAGAGGGCAGTAACAAGCAGTGGCTCTGGTAGTGTGTTGGTGCCCGGGAAGAATGAATGGGAAATACCCCTGTGTGTGCAGGATGAAGTCAGAATGACAGCCAGAAAATAACATCAAATAGAACAGACAAAGCCCCAGCCCTTACTGAAATCTGTTTCCTCTTCAAAAGCTGGAGAAATATGCTCAGTATTGGCTTAAACCTGAGGTATCTATCCCCATATTTGCACTCTTTTACAACCAGAGCTGAAATCCCTCTTCCTTTTTCCTCCTGCCATGAATTAGCCTGATTTTTTTAGCTCACAACCAGACCCTCAGAAATAAACTGCCCCTCAGTAGCTATGTCCTGCAGCCTTGTGTCCATAGCGTGACAAGAGCAGGGTCTGCGCCTCAGTGAGATGGTGAAACCAAGCCCCATGCACAGGATAATAAAGATGGGTGAGACTGATGGTCCTCAGAGCCCCCAGACTTGTTGTGTTGTCCCTCACTGCCCAGTGTTTCCCCTTCTCCACTTCCCATAGCTCTCCTACGTGGATTCAGACGGAAACCCCATCGGTGTGGTGCAGATGACCTTCCTCCGGCTCCTGAGCGCTTCAGCCCACCAGAACATCACTTACAACTGCTACCAGTCCGTAGCCTGGCACGACGCCACCACCAACAGTTACGACAAGGCCATCCGCTTCCTGGGCTCCAACGACGAGGAGATGTCCTACGACAACAACCCCTACATCCGAGCCGCCCTCGACGGCTGCGCGGTACGTGAGCAGCGCTGGGCACTGCCGGATGTGTCCGTCCCTTCCCCTGCTCGTCCAGCACCTTCTGACTCGGTGCAAGTCACCTCCACATTTCCTGTGCATGTTGAGGTAGTTGCCTGGAGGGTTGTCCACAGCATGGGAGACATGGAGCTTGCTCTTCCCTAATGCTGGGAATATGCGGTTCCACTTGAGGTCAGGGGAAGCTGCAGCACCTCTAGGAATCAGGTTGATTTGCTGCTTTGCTGGCTGTGCATAAAGGGACCTACCTAAAACCACAGGTTGCTTTTAAATAGACCCCTTGCCTTTGCTCCTTCTCTATTATAGAATCATAGAATAGTTAGGGTTGGAAAGGACCTTAAGATCATCTAGTTCCAACCCCTCTGCCATGAGCAGGAACACCTCACACTAAACTATGTCACCCAAGGCTCTGTCCAGCCTGGCCTTGAACACCGCCAGGGTTGGAGCATTCACAACTTCCGTGGGCACACTACTCCAGT
>NW_009911704.1:129565-156384 GCF_000696875.1 Nestor notabilis
ATATGGGAAGCCTGCTATGAGGTCTCCACGCAGCCTTCTCTTCTCCAGGCTGAACAGCCCCAACTTTCTCAGCCTGTCTTCATACGGGAGGTGCTCCAGTCCTCTTATCATCCTCGTGGCCCTCCTCTGGACATGCTCCAGCAGCTTCATGGCCTTTTTATGTTGAGGACACCAGAACGGTACACAATACTCCAAGTGAGGTCTCACAAGAGCAGAGTAGAGGGGCAGGATCACCTCCTTTGACCTGCTGGTCACGCTTCTTTTGATACAGCCCAGAATACAGTTGGCTTTATCCAACTTTATTCACTCATCCAGGGAGAGGCGAGCAGTGAGTTTCTGAAGGGACCCAGCATCCTCCCTTTGCCTCTGCCTCCTGTTGTTGGATGGTTGGATGCCTGATATGGGATTGAGCTCTGAAAAATCTGCCCTCAGGAGCTAAAAATTTTGGCAAAGCGGGTGCTGCTGGTGTTTATTTTGAGCCCCAGCATGCTGGTGCAGAGGCACATGTAATTCTCACCCTCTGGAACTGCAGCACTTGAAGCCCACGGGACAGAAAGATTGAGATGTTCGAAAGAAAAAGGCCTCCACAGAATACGAGATTAAAGTGGTTCTGTTCTGGCACATTCATATGTTTTACTGTAGGAGCAATGAGGAAAATCAGATAAGAATCACTTCTTTTAGCACTCTCAGAGGGAGGGAAAGGGCATCCATTCATCCATCCCACTTCTGAAGCCATGTTGTGAAGTTTATCCTCAAGTACTTCATATATCCTGCTAAAGCAATGTGTCCTTGCTGGAAAGTGCCTTCCCTCTGCCTTTCCCTTCTTAAGTGTCAGGGATGCTGCAGGATCACACATTGCAAGTTTTAAGGCAGGTGTGCTGGCTGAAAACCCTTTTGGTTTAAGTTATTTGGCTCAGGTGCCGGGCATTGCTCTCCCTAATGAGGGATATTTGCATGGAAAAAGGACTGGAGCTCCTTTGAGTTTATTTGCTTGGTTGCTTCTCACAGGCCGCCTCTCTCTGCAAGAGATGTTCTTATGGGCTGTAGAAAGGAGGTAAAAGATGACAAAGGAGCTTATTGCAGCCTTGCAGAAAGGCTCTGCATCTCCTGTACCATTTATGGTACCCTGGTAGATCATCTTTCCTGAACCACAGGCAAGATACTTAAGATTGAGCCCCACCATGTGGAAAATGAGGTTGGGCTGCCTGGCATGGAGCTGCCACAGGAGTCCTGGAAGGACCCATGCTAAAGGCTGATGTTTAGGCTGTTATTTGAATGTGTTATCACAGCTCATTCTGTGATACAGCCTATTCTTCCGAGACACACAAATCAGAGGGTACAGTAGAGCCAAAAGCTGCTCCATAAATCCACTTGTTTGTGCAGCTCTGTACGCCCTCAGGGGCACTTCTGCTTCTCTAATAATTATTTATACTTTGGAACTAAGCGCGTGGCTACCAGGCACACTAAAAAGACACCATCACCTTGTGAATTCCATCAGACTTTAAATGGGATCTTTCCGGTAGCACTGGGATAATAGTCAAACTAATATATTCAAATTAAATCCCTTCTATTTGCTCAACAACCCATGTGTGTCCTCGGGGATGCAAAACAGCTATACCACAACCAGGCTCCTGTTCCAGCTGTGAGACGTGCTAACAGCAGACTTAGTGTCTTTTGATGTGCATGGAAGCAGCAGCTTCTTCTGCTCCAAAGTCTGGGCTCAGGACAATAGGGCCATCATCAGTGGGTCACCATCCTGCTTGAGAGCCTCTCTGCTAAATCTGCAGGGCAAATGTGCGGTTGGGTGCTTCAAATTCAGCTCAGAAATGACTGGGTAAGATCATCGCGGTATTCCCAGCTTACTGGTGAATGCTTATCCATGTGAACTTGCTGCTGTTGGGTTGAAGACATCACCAGAGCTCCTCTTCTCTCTTTTCTCCCTATCAGGCAAAGAAGGGCTATCAGAAGACTATCCTGGAAATCAACACACCCAAAGTAGAGCAAGTTCCTATAGTCGACATCATGTTCAATGACTTCGGAGAAGCATCACAGAAATTTGGATTCGAGGTGGGACCAGCTTGCTTCATGGGCTAAGAGCCACCTGAAAACTAGTCTCCAAATGAGCAACCTCGTAACCTCATTGCGCCATTTAATTAATTAAAAACAAGAAAAAAAGAGAAAAAAGAATTCCTTGTCACATGCACGTTCTGAAACTGGACAGCGATGGGTTATTTTTTATCCCCGTTTCGTTTTGTTCCTCATCCTGCCCTGGTTCCTCCGCTCCCCGCGAGGAACCATCCCACCACAGAATCTCATGACCAACCGCTGCACGTGTGGCCCAGGGACCTGGCCCTGTGCTGCTCCCACCGCTGCTGCTCCATGGCCACCCAGCAGGCCCCACCGCCAGCAAAGGCTGCTGCTGCTTCTGCTGTTTCATCTTCTTCTTGCCACGAAGCGATACCAAGCACTTGCCTGTAGATCATTGTTTGCTTCTGCGGAAAAATGGAAGAACCTTGAAACTCCAGTGTTCAGCTCAACGTGGAAATCCCGGCACTCCTGGCTCCAACCCAAACCTGTCAAAGCTCATTGGAGGCATTTTGTTGACTTCCAGCAGATTGGGACCAGCTCTAGCAAGTAGATGTCATGGTCACTTCCAGAATATTTAATATCTCCACTGAATCATGTAATTCCACCTTTTACAAAATTACACCCCATGAATTTGGTAGGGAAAAGTCGCACTGGGCATCTCTCTCCCATGTATTAAAGGTGCTTATATTTTTGTATGTTTGTAAGTAAATATTTGTATTGTATATTATTTTAAATGCTGAAATGTTTCTGGCTTCAAAACATGCATGTGACCCTGCCCAGATTGAACCCAGCTCCCTTCCCACCACCACCCAGGCAAGCGTTCACCCAGGGACACGGTCAGTGGCTCTCAGCAAACCTGCTCCTGCCTCTTCCGAACCCCAACCCTGGCCCCGGAGGGTCTTGTAATTGTACCCAGGCACGAGCCTTGGCAGGATGAGGGCCCACAGGGTGGCAATTCCATGTTGTAGAATGATTCCTTTCAGAATAAGGAAGTTAAAGCCACATTTTAACAAGGTCTCTACAAAAACCCTGATGTACAAGCAGGATCTGCTTTGAGTCTCTGCCTTTTTATCCACTTGCTTACCTTCACATCCATGTTTTAAATTAATTCTTCCTTTTTTTTCATTTAACATTCTTTTAAAGTAATAATGATTTAAACCCCCCCTCCATTCTCAGCGGCAGATTGCAGTGGCAAGGGAAAACCCATTGGTCCTCTCTGAATATAAAGTGTAAAGAAAAGGAAACAAAAAGGTGCTTTTTATTTTTACATGTCTCTGTGGTGCTATCTATTTGAATGACTTTAAGAGAACACTGGTGATACCCTGCCATTGGCCAATCTCCCACCAGCTTTTGCTTTTTAGCTGCTTTCAACGCAGACTGGAGGCTTTTGCTACAGTCTTTGATTATAAATGCATGTCCCCTCTGTACTTGTTACGTAGAAGACCCACTCGTTCCTTCGTACGGTCCATGTAGAAAAAGTATTAAGTGTTCACATCTTTTTTTCTCCTTCTTCCCCAAGAATATCGCTGCCTCTCAGGCAGTGGGAGCCACACCAGATTGTACCCACTCGCTGCATGTTTGTGGTGCTAATTTATGTAGTTGCTGGCTGTCCTGATGCGATGCTGAAGCCGGGTGGGATGCCGCCCGCCGCGTTCCCGGGAGTCTGCAGTTCTCTTGGTCTTCCCACGGTGGCAATGCCAGGATGGGGTTTTTCTTTTCCCATGCAGCGTTTTCGGCTCGCAACCTGGTGGTACCATCTTCTTTTTCCATGTGTTTGTCTGTGTGTCTTCCCCCTGCCCGTTTTCCTTGGTTAGATCTCTCAGCTGGAAAATAGATGTTGCAGGGTGCTTTTTTAATTACTTGGCCTGGAGAATTCCAGCAGCGCTTGAGCCAAAGGGGGGCTTTCACCGTAAAGGAAAAGACATCACATTTACTGTGAAGAAAGGCCTATATCTGATGTCTTCTCCCCCCTCCTTCCCAAGCAGAGAGCAGCAGCAGCCAAGGAAGGGAGGCGAAGCCGTGCTGGAGGCAGCGGCGATGCCGCGCGGTGCTTGTCGGTCTGGGAGAGCCATGTCCATCCCTCTCCCTTCTCCTGCTCTGTTCTCTTACATTATTGTTTTTCCACTTGGGGGACAAGAAAAATATATAAGGTGCTACCCTAAACCCTGCAGACTCCGGCAGCAAAGCAGTGAAAAGAAGAATATGATAATAATATATAGGAGAATTCAGCTTCTCAGTCACCTTGGCAACAGCCTTGTTCAGGAGCAGTGGGAAGGTCAGGAAAGGTTGCACGTTCCTCCCTGCAACAGAAAAGCCATATCTTGATGTATGTACACATGTGTGTGCCTGCCCAGGTCATGTGATTCTGTTATAAATTTTCATCAAGGGAGCTTTTTTCTTTTATTTTTTTTCCTTTTATTTCATTGCTTTAAGAAAAGAAAAAAAAAAAATCCTCTGTCGAGTTCCACAGTGTTGTAATTGTACTGAGCTCCCGACTGTTCTGATTCCCCCAGACCACTTAGCTACGGTATATTGCAATAAAATTACTACTTGTATTTGCAGACATTCTTTTTGTGTAATTTTATTTCCCTCCTCCCTTAATATATATTGACTTGAACAAATGTTGATAAGAAAAATAAAGCCTATGGAAAAACAAATTCTAGTACATAAGGCCCTTTTTAAACTATAGTGTCAAGTGACATATTGTACATTTCTTCAAAGTCCAATAAACATGTCATAAAATTTAAGTGTAATGCCCATAAGAGCTATTTTAAAATATTTTAAACCTGTGTAATAAAGGAATAAATGTAATAGATTTTTTCAATAAATCAAGTTTACTGTTTCCACCGAACCCCACATGATGTGAATGTCTTCTTGAAGTTGGTTGCAGCAGGATCTCCCCACGACCCCTCTGCTCAGTGGAGCCTGAAGAGTTCATCCGAGGAGCAGTGACAGTGCTTAAAGGTAACGTATATACTGCAAGATACTAAACCCAACCACCAGAGAGAGAATTTCCAGGCCTGGAATGTTTTTTCTCCCCTCAGTGAGAAACTCCAATCAACTCAGTGCAAAAATCCAACCTGGGGATTTCAGTGGAACCTGGATGAGGAAATCAAGTGGCCGCCGGCTCTCCACCTTCTCCACTAGCACCCAGGGAGCCTTTGCTTGGTCCCGCGGTGTTTGCTCTAGATGATCTTCTCACCCCAAGATGAATTCAGGAAACCAACCCTTTCTCCAGCTTCTCGGTGAGCTCCTCAACCCCCAAACTCATGCCCTGGCCCCAGGACACTGCTGCATGGATGTGCTAGGGGAAGAAATGTGAGGGACACTCTGCTCATCCTCTCCTCCTTGTCTCCTGTGGGTTTCACTCCAGGGACATGCAAGAAGGTTATGGCTGTTCTGGAAACCACCATAAGTCACATCATCAAATTCACCATCAGCCCCTGCTACTGGACTTGCATCACACTGGGTCCCACGGTCTTCTTGCAAAGAACATTTGGTTGGTGCTGCTGGTTTGCAGGTTCAAGAAGATGCTTGGACTTTAGGAATGTGTCCTTATTTGCAACCCTTCAGGTGCGTATAGTGCACACACACACACACAATCCCACTCTGTGCAGAAAGCTTAGTAATGACCCAGCTGTGTTGTGTGTCCCATCAGCTTCTCCCCTTCATTCTTTGGTTGCAATTAGTGGTAAAACTCATATCCAAGTGGACCCCTGAAATGCAGAGGTACCACAGCTGCAGAAAGAAACTAGGAGGGAAATAACTTTAATTGCTTAGACTTAGCTAGAAAGATTTAACCTAGATTCTGATAATGCTTCAAGGTGATACTAAACTCGTTGTGCTGACCTGTCAGTTGTGATTTGTATTCAATCACTGCTGGTTGCAGCAAAGACTTTAGCAAATGCCTCAGAACCTTACTGCCAAAAAGAGCTTTGATCTGCCATTAGGAAAAAGCAGAGATCTAAGAAAGGATGTGACTGGTTTGGCACTGCCAGACCCAGCAGCTGTGGCATGTTTTTCACCTCTGTTCATGTAACAAAGTCAGTGATTTGGTGTTAGAGCTACAGTGCAGGAGCTCTGCCAGGTGAAATGCGGAGGGTAATTTTGGGGAGCTCCACAAAGAAAACAGAAAGCAGCCGTGTGAGCACCCGAGAGAGCTCAGTGTTGGGGTGAGGATGGATGGGGCTGCTCAACCCAAACTCACACACCACAGGCAGCAGCTGCCTCCTGTGGTGTTCTCTCTAACACAGGGGCTTAGTGAGACCTGGAATGCTGTATTTCTGTGTATTAAGAACATGAAGCCTGAAGAGTTTTTCCCACCCAGATACTTGAGCTGACCCGGGCATGAGGACGTGTGCGTTTGCTCCCTGGCTGGTTCCTAAGGTAGAACATCAGTGGCTGTTTGAGTGCTTCCTGCCTGTCAAATGGGAATTATCCTTTGGATGATGCTTCAGCCCTGTTCTGGAGGAAGAGGCCGGGTCCTCCTGCTGGCTGCATGTCTGTT
Organism: Nestor notabilis; assembly: GCF_000696875.1. Classification (NCBI taxonomy): domain Eukaryota; kingdom Metazoa; phylum Chordata; class Aves; order Psittaciformes; family Psittacidae; genus Nestor; species Nestor notabilis. The sequence goes on from NW_009911704.1 coordinate 136,161, forward strand.
GGCTCCCTGTCTTTTCTCTTGGAGTCTCTTGGCTTTGCTTCAGCTGTTGGAGCACTGGATGTCCCTAAAGCCCTGCCAGGACCCACAGCCTGGGCTGGGGGTGCTGAACATCGGTGGGGCACAGCTTGGCTGTATATAGTGCTCCCAGTCTGATACGTGCCGTGCAGGGACACACTGTGATCACACGGTTTGCTCTCTGCAAGACAGGACAGCTTTGGCTGGGATGCACCCTGGTCTCATCTCTCAAAGTGATGTTCCTCCCAGCTCCTTAAATATGTGTTTACATGAGACTGGTAAAAATAATACTGGCTAAAAAAGAACTGGTTAAATTTAGAGATGAGATCCTGAGCATCTCTCCCCTATGGTCTAGGTGACTTCGGGCAAACAAGCCAGAAGAAAAACTGAATGGGTGTTTTATACGAAGTATTTGGCTTCCTTAGTGCAACTAAAGCTCTCCTGGGGAGAAAGAAACAGCAGGATGAAGTGGGAGGCTATAATGAGAAGGGGAGAAGAATATGCATGAAGAGAAAGTGTAAAGCATTGGGTAGGGGGAGGCTTTTGCAGCATATGAGCCAAGTTAGAGCTGTTTTCATTCTTCAGCTGCTTTTTGTCCAGCACCTCCCCACCTGGGCCTGGTTTGACTTGGGTTTTATTAATGTCTCAATCAAAAGGCTAGAACTGACCTGACCCACAGCTCGGGGGAAAAAAACGGCTCCTTGTGACTGTGAGTGAGAAAGAACAAGTGAGCTGGAGATGCCTCCTGGCACTTCACCACCACCTGAAAATTAAGCTGCAGAGTCTCCAGCCAAAGCTAATAGAGCACAAATCAAACGTGCTCCCTCTCTCTTCACACCTTGCACAGGAACGATGCCACTTCAAGTTCACTGCTTTGCTTTCCTGCCAGCCAGGCACTCCACCAGGCAGACAGCTCCCAGAGTCTGGGGGTATTGTTTAACGTGGCTCATCCGAGCAGGTCAGAGCATCCCGTCCTCCGCTGGGATGCAGTGAAGGAAGGGCAGGATGCGGCCCTGCTGAATCTGAGTTTGCCTGCCTCAGCCACCTCTCCTGCTCTCCCTCTGCTCCACATTCCCTGCTCTGCCGTGCTGCACAGTGTGAAAGCAGCAGGTGGGAAGCAATGGTTTAGCATAAATACCCATAAATTATCATGTCACAGCAGAGAGGGCTTCTGCTTCTCCCTTCCTTTCTCTTTTCTTTCCATGTGTTTTTCTTACTTTAAGGCTAGAACAACCTTGGAAGCCAACCAGGGCTGATGCTCTCAATATCTGTCAGTCGCTGTTCAACCAGTGCTGCTTCCCTGCCATTACAAAATGGCCCAAAACCATAGAGCTGGAATGCTTTTCAAGGCATCCAACTTAATCCAAGCTCTGATTTCAACCAGGAGGCACTACTAGTGCTGGAGAGTGCAGAAGGGCAGCTTCATGGATTGAGCAATGACAGGAAAACACAACACTTGAATAACAGAGCTCACATTCAGTGCTTACAGCTGAGTACCGGGATGCGCAGTAGCTCCATACTGCTTCCTCTTGGGCTGGGCTCCATCTCCTCTCTAGAGGAGCAGGATCCTGTGCCACTGAGGATTGTCTACCAGTGCCAAGCTCTGGCCCACCAGGATTATCCTGCAAAAGCATCATGGAGCAATCCTTTGGATTGCTTCAGCCATGGCTATATTTTGTTCTTAACTCATCCCTCCCTCAGCCCTTCCAGCTGGAATGGTGGGCCCCTGACTCACCGAGGAGAGCTTCAGCACCAGCATCTTCTCTTGGGTGCAAAACCAGCCTGCTGGACCTGGAGGCCTCACCGGGTTTTCTCCAAGTCACAGCACTAAAAGCTGGGTTTGCTTATCTCCAACTCAGGGGGAGTGTTGATGTGCTGTAGTTTCGTTATGGCACCTATTGCCTCTTCAGGTATTCCTTGTAACTTTTCTGGCTGCAGATATTTTCCTTCCTGGAGCACCATGGCAGCAAAGTGATTTTCTCAAGCGACACAAACTCAATAGCTCAGGCAGACCCTGCATGTTTCTACCTTCTCAGCAAACAAAACTTAGCAATTTATGCTTGTATTTAATGGGTTTTCTCAAATAGCCCAGAGCAAAAATAAACACCCCAAAGAAATCAAACACATGAAAACCCTAAAGAAGAAGCTGTTTTTCTCCTTCGGAGAGAAACCAACACACTTGTTCTGTGAGAGGTGCATAACCAAGAGAGCTCTGGAGCGCTAAAATTACATCTTGTAAGGCGCAGGCTGTCACGCTCAGAGGCACCCCTGGAATCACTGCTCGACACAGCTGAACACGGAGAGCAAATGTGCCGTCCCCGGGCCCTGTGCTGGGACTTCCCGTTCTCATCCTGCCTAATTACTAATATGTTAATTTGACTACAAGATGTTCTTTGCAGAGCGTTTTCTGCACCACACTTGGCTTTTTTCCGCTGCTCCTCAATACGTTTTCCTGTTTTCTCCATCTCCTCAGCTCAGGCAGGGCAAAAACATGGGCTGCACTTGGGGGACTTTTCCCTGAGCTTTGGGACAGCCCCTCATGCGGCCAAGCCACGATCCCAGCCCTGCAAAAGGTGGGTGCTGGGCTGCAGCCCCGGGGATGGGGGCGGCTGCAGCTGGGCATAGCCAGGCATCCTGAGGGAAAAGATGCTCTGACTGTGCCTTCATAGGTGGAAAAACTTCCCCTGGGCAGTGAGCAGGGACCTGGACATGGTGGGGGGGTCCCTCTGCCATGGGTGCCATGTACATACATGGTGATTGGCTTGGTCTCAGTGCTAATTCCCATCCAAACATCTTCCTGGGGCTCCCAGAATGAAGCCTGGCTTGGGAAAGTGCTGGTGGGACCCAGCCTGGAGCTGCTCCTCGCTGCTACCGGCTGAGGCTGAGCTTCAGGAGAAAGCAGGAGCAGCCACCAGAAAACAAATTGTGCCTCTTTCAGGTTTTCCTTTCAAGAGGCTGATCAGAGCCCCTCTTCTGCTGAAACGGAAATCAAAAAGCTGCCAGACTTGAAGCATTAATTAAGATACACAACAGGGAGAGAGGGGGAGAGGGAAGGAGGGGAGCACCTCTCCATGAATTATCTCCTCTAAGAGGAAGTGTTTGTGCATTCCAGATGCATATCCATCATTTTGGTGGCGAGTGAAAGGAATTGAATCAAACTGCAAAGGAAGTTTGTACACCAGCATGGATTTCATTTTCAAACTTGTATCAGGCAAAGATTAACCTTGCTGAAGGGCGTTAGCGGCACAGGGAGAAGGTGTGAAATTAATCCCTGTTATAAGTTTCTTCAGGAGGAAACGCCAAGCACTATTAAATATTTATTGTATAGAAATACCTCCCCCCATCCCAGCTTTCTTTCCTGCTTTGCATTCTGGTTTCTAACCCTGCCCAAGCCTGCCCAGCAGAGCAGCTCACCCGGCTCACACTGTGAGTGCGAGGTTGGTTTTATTTTCTCTTCTGTAAAGAGAAAGGTATGAGGAATAATTCATCTGCCACCTCGATTTTTTCACTCCCTCCCCTCCAAAGATTGATACCGTTGCACTTAAAGGGGAGAAAATCAAGTTGTGCTGATCTATGACCAGATGCTATTTATTCTCATAGAGTCTCATCTGCAATTTGTTCAGCATCTCTGGAATTAAAATCCCTTTGCAATCTCCCTGGCTAGCTGAAAATATGCCATTTCCCTCCCCTTCCTTCTCAGATGTCTTCTCCCTCTGATCAGGGCATGATCTTATACACAATGTGATTCTGCTTTACATTCAGACGGTTGTGGAAGTTTTGGACCATAGATAATGCTCCCATGCAGCTCGGGCAGAAGGAGTCTGAGGATTTTGTTTCCTTTTCTTCTTTCTTTTCCTTGTCTCTTTCTATCTTTCTTTCTTCAGATCTTGGAATGGGTGATAAATTAATCATTTCTTCCCCCATAGCAACCGCCAACGTACAATATGGAGCTGATTCCTTCACACCTGTGAGTTAGACTTGGAGCTGACCCTGCAAATGGCACAGAAAAGAGCCTCTCTCGTGGATCCTGAGCTGCCTGTGAGGAACGAACCCGCCTTGCTCCGAAACATGGCTCAGCACGTTAGTCCTAGAAAGCAGCTTACGGAGCTGCTGTCCCTCCTGTGTCCCCAGTACGCAGAGCAGGCACAGCCTGGCCAGCTGAGCCCATGCCCAAGTGTACTTCTGGAGCAGATGCAGCCTGGCTTCTGCTTCTTGCAGGGATGAAGGTGGTTTGCAGGGGTATTTTCTACGTGACAGGATGATGGGAATAGGGCTGGCAGGCACATGTCCTGCAGATCCTGCCCCAGCTGCCCAGAGCTGACGAGCTGTGATTGGCAAAGCTGGTTCAATGCAAGGCTTTTCTCCTTTTCTTTTTCTTTGCCTTTCTGATTAGAAATAGAAAGCAGCTGAGGGGGGGTGGACATGAGCTGTCCCACAGGGTCCTCATGGCTTAAAACCACCCATGGTGGACTGAGCTGCCCCTCCTGTGCTCTGGATAACCACTGCTTGTAACTCGGGGCTGCCGGCCAGGAGGGACAGGAGCATCTTCAGGCCACCAGTTGCACCTGCCTGACTTTGCCAAAGTAAGTGGGCTCAATGTCCTGGACCTGAGCTCTGGATTAGCCCAAACCCATTATGGGGGCTGCGACCTGATGGGACTCCATCTTGGGGGTAACAGAACCCTCTTAATCTGCTCACAAGAGGCTGCCCGACCCCAGCATTGCTCCGCACACTCCTCTTGCTGCTCTGAAGCCTTCCTCCTGCTGCCCAGGGCAAGGGCTGGCAAGGATTCACAGACCCCATTGCGATGCATTTCCCTATTGTTCAGAGGATCCCTCCTTTTAATTTCCACTACAAATATCAATTTGTGACTGAAAGAGGACCCACCTGAAACGTCTGTCCCATGGAGTCATTATCCACTTGAAAAGGCTCTTCTGGGCCTGAGCCAAGCCCTGCTCGTGGCTGCATTTCTATTTATTTTGTAAAAGTGAAGGATTTCATGTTGTTTTGTTTCTAATTTTCTAGAGAGCTAACAGATTGGCAGGAGAGAAAGCAGCTTTCAGGAGAGGCAGCTGCTGAATAGCAGATAGCATATAAAGCTGTGAGTGTAATCCAAGCTTTACCTACGGCCTTATTAAGATCTAGATGTCTTATTTGCAGGCATATATCCAGCTGGATTCCGTATCAAGTTTTGTGATTTCTCCCTTTTACCCCTCCCCTTCCCCATATTTTTTTTTCCCATCGCATTATTTTCTGCCTCTTGCTGGAGGCAAGAGCCTCGTTTAATGGGTACACATGTTGCACTGAGCAACATCCTCAATTTAAATGGAAATTCTATCAATAACAAATGCACTATCTCCTCACCCAGGAAAGGGCTTAGAAATACCATCCAGAGGTAAAAAAACCCCGAGCTCCAACTCATCAGAACAAGAACAGCCTCAGTCCTTTCACAGAGGCAAATTGCAGTTAATAAACTGCTCGTTTGTTTACAGCCAAGATGGTGTAAATGATCTGGGAGAAATATAAGTTCAGCAATCAAGCCTCAAAAATAAACTGAAGGTGGGGAGTGGGAAGCTCATTAGACAGCTACTATTATTGTTGTTTATTGCAGCCCTTAAAGACTTTATCTGAAAAGAGAAGCTAACTTGGGGACAGGAATCAGAGACAGGAGCTACGGGAGCAAGAGTCCGGATCAGATGTGAGTAACAACCAAACCCCTTCTTGCAGTGGCTGGGGAGGGGATACTTTAAATGACTTGGTCAAGGGCATGAGGAGTTTGAAGTGGATATAGGGACTAAACGCATGGCTGGGTCCCAGCCTTTCACCTTCTCCAAGTCTGCAGCTTTCTCTACCTATTTTCTTTTCTTACGAGTCATAGAATCCCAAAGTGGTTTGGGTCGAAGGGACCTTAAAGCTCATCATCAGCTCCAGTCCCCTGCCACGGGCAGGGACACCTTCCACTGGAGCCGGTTGCTCCAAGCCCCTGTGTCCAACCTGGCCTTGCAAAAAAAACGCCACAGCTGCTCTGGGCACCCTGTGCCAGCGCCTCAGCACCCTCACAGGGAACAGCTTCTGCCTCAGAGCTCATCTCAATCTCCCCTCTGGCAGGTTCAAGCCATTCCCCTTGTCCTGTCCCTACAGACCCTTGTCCAAAGCCCCTCTCCAGGTTTCTTGTAACCCCTTTAGGCACTGGAGCTGCTCCAAGGTCTCCCCGTGCCTGACTCTGCACTTCCTGGGGCAGAGATTTTTCTGTATCATGTAATGCTGTGGATGCCTTGGAATGTGGCCCTGATGTCATAGAATCCATATAACTAGTAATGAAAAGTGAAATGGGATTGAAATACATGTATCCATTTTCTTGTGGGGAAGGGGGACAAAATATTGAATCTTTCTTCCATCATTCAAAATCCCAGAAATCTTCAGAAATGGCTCTTCTCTCGATGAGAAACTTCTCAAAATGAGAAACTTTGCCAGCTGTCCATATTGTTAAAAAGCCATTTTCTCCTAAAAGAGATGCTTTCAGGAAATGTTTTCAGCCAGCTGTAAGAATAAATCATTAAGTATTGCTTCCTTGGACTGATGAGATCTATAGGCACTGTATGGATGATTTACTGAGAGGTTTGCAGAAAGATGTTCTCTCAACTGTGCTCAATGAAGCCAGTCTGTGCCTCCTCCCAGCTGGTGCAGAGCCCTGATGCTCTATCGATGCCAGCAGCACCATGTCCCATTGCACCAGGTGAGGTTTTACTGGTCAATTCATTTACTGCTGACCAGTCCGACGGGTCCCGCGGGTCCCTGACCCTTGGCTGTGACAGCAGAGCCTGAGCTGCATCTACTGTCCATGATGGGCTCTGCTTCACATGCACCTGCTGCAGGGCAGGCTTCTCTTGCACTGTGGTGCACAGAGGGGAGAAGGCTCCAGCTGCCCCACACATGGGAAGAAGTTCCCAGTCCCTGTCCAGATTTGGGGTGTAACTGATTTTCTAAACCTGTCAAGCTTCATTTATCACTATGATGGATCCTCTGCCCATATGTTTCAGTACCAAAGAGACGGAGCCTGCAAATATCTGCTCACCCGGGATGAATAATCTTGGTTGACAGGCAATCAAGAACAGATTAGTATTTTCGTTGTCATCAACAACTCTGAGATCCTTGGTGAGAAGTTTCCATGTCCCATCTTTCTGTAGAGCTGTGTTTCATCTCATGATTTGCTGATGCTGCTAGTGCCATTCTCTTTTTCCCTGTCAACTCGGTCCCAAAGTGCAAAGCTGGTTGCAAACCCCAGAAATAACAGGAGCAGGGCCTTCCCCTCCTGTCATAAATCACAGCAGGAAAATGAAATTATAGGAGCTTACAAGACCCACCAGGCCAGGGCCAATGCTGAATCCATCAATCCTGTGACATGGCTGGAGCTTAGGTTCCAGTTTAGCCCTTTACAACTGGTGCTGCATGCAGGAGGTATTTCTGAGCCTATGGCAATGGCACTAGGGAGGAGAAATAATACACAGTCATCTGTAGTGTGTGCCTGGACTGACTCTGCTTCAGGAGAGGCTGGGAGAGCCACCTGTGAAACGAAAGGCTTTAAGGAGCAAAGGAATCAATTTTATCCAAAGCCAGCTTTCTCCAAGACCGAGAAAGAGATCTCCTTTGCCTTAGCTCCCGTCCTTGGTTAGTATCTGGAGTGTCCATAGGAAGTACTGCATGAGAAAACTGTGGCTTCATTGCTTACGTGTGGTTTCAGAGCGGGAAGGAACAGTGCCTCCTGAGGAGCACGAGAGCAGCGGAAGCTCTTTAACACCTTTAGTTCCTGTGTAGCATCTGCTGATACTTTATTTTTGGCACCTATAAAGCATTTATTATCCCTGCTGAGTCTTTACCCACTCATGTTTGCTTGTGAAGAAATAAACCCGCCAATAATAAATAAATACCAGCAAGGAAATGAAATAAATGAATAAACAGGTTCTGCTGGGAAGGGAGCTGAGCCTCGAGGGCTGCATTGCCCTGCAGGAGGGATCCCAGGAATCTGGGGGGCTCTCAGCCACCAAAAGTGTTTTCCAGAGGAGCTTATTTCTTATGCTGAATGTAATGAGTTCAGGGGCTGGCAGAGCAGCCCCGGGGCAGCCCTTTCCTCTGAACCAAAGCAGCGCTGTGCTTTTTCTCCCAGGGTGAAGGAATGGGGAAAGGTTAACGTACGATTAAAAACTCCATTAATATGCTAACCATCCAGAAACTTCTGGGCAATCATTTCTAACTGATTACCGCTTCCCCCAGACCTTTCCCCCTGCGTGCGTGGGGCTAAATGAATTCTTCACCTCCCTGTGCTTTCTGGGATGATTTCCTCTAGTCGAAGCTCCAGGGATGGATCCAGAGCTGCAGATGAGGGCTGAGAGCACCCATCTTAGCTATTAGGAAGAAGTGAGGGTGGTGAGGCCCTGGAACAGATTGTCCGAAGAAGTGGTAAATGCCCCATCCCTGGCAGTGTTCAAGACCAGGTTGGACGGAGCCTTGGGCAACATGGTCTAGTGTGAGGCGTCCCTGTCCATGGCAGGGGGTTGGAACTAGGTAATCTTAAGGTCCTTTCCAACCCAAACCATTCTATGATTCTATGATCTTCCAGCCACCTGGAGGAGTGTCCCTCCAAGGAGCACACAAGGACCTGCCCTGACTTCTCCTGGGCCCCCTGAGCTGGGCAGGAGGCTCCGTGCCTCGGGGGCTGCTCCTGCCCCGCTTTCCTGGCGCAGGAGGCGGTGGCAGCCTGCCACGCCGGGGACTTGTTTTTCCCTCTCGCCGTCTGCCGCGAGGAGCCTCCACATCGTGAGTCACGGCCGGGTCCATCTGTCCCCACCGTGAGCTTCCGCCCCGCGCCTGTGCTGCAGGACCAGCAGCGCCGCTTCCCCCCGCCGAACAAAACCGAACGTTGCTTTGGAGCGGAGCCGTCAGCACGGGGCTGCTATTTCCGAGCTGAGCTGTGGCGTGTTGTTCACACCGTGTTTTGCTCGAAGGAGTTATCTCGTTGCTGAACTCAGATGCTGCTGACTCATTTGTTCGGTTGCTTTTAGGCTGCATGTATATGTATGTATATATATACGCACACATAAGCACTGAGGCATGCTTTGCATTTCAGGAGAGGTGGGGGAAAGGGAAAAGAAGCAGGACAGAGCATTACGGTGCTCAGCTTTGTGCCCAGCTTGAGGTTTGCTGTAGTGGCTTGTAATGAAATGATGATGTCCCATAAATATCAACATGTTTTAAAGCTTTCTCAGACGCTGTAACTTGTCATCGTTCCAGCTCCCGGGGCACAAGCAAGAGTGTGTATTGCTAGGGAATAGGTCCCCTGCCCATCACCACAGAGGGGAAGAGAAATCAGGGGTTCTTTGTCCTTCTCTTCCTTCAACATCCCCCATGACTCCTCCGTATCATCCCACCTCTGTCTGAGTCAGCCTCAGTCCCTGTTCATCTTCATCAACTCCCCATTGATGCACATCAGATCTTCACTGGAAACATTTCTTAGCTCCCATGCCTTGCACACTAAATTATTCTTTCCCTCTGCTGTCATTTACCAGTATGAGACTCCCAGATGTAGTCTCCTATACAACAAGCCGATGTGGAAATGGTGTGGAATTGATTAAAAAGGGAATACATTCTTTTTGGCATAGGCATCATGTACTGGAGATTGTTTGCAGTCTCCTCAGACAGGGACCAAATGCTTTCAGAAGTTGCTTCCTTCCCTGCTGAGCTGAGGGGCTCCAGTTTAAGAGCACACCTGAAACCAGTCGTGTCACTTTTAGGTAACTTGAGAGAAGAATTGAATCACACTTTTAAATGGGAATTGCAAAAGGGATTTAGGCACCTGTAAAATCCAACCCTCCGGCATCATTCTCCAGCTCCCCATCTGCTAGTGGGTCCTGGGGATGGGGTCAGCATCTGCAGCAGCAGAGACTTCAGATGGGGAAGATGAAATAGCCAAAATAGAGATTCAGTTTTGGAAGCTTTCATGCAGCCCTGCTCAGGAATCGCAGGTACAAACCCCATAGTCTCTGGCCCGGAGCATGTCCTCACTAAGTGCTGCTGCAATGTGACTTTTAAAAGCAAATAAACATGCCCAAAAGCACATGTTCTGGGTCTGTTACCTGCCCCAACACCCCACAGTGATCACTGACACAGTTACTGACCCGGTAGTTTGCTGCTAGAAGATTTTGGGAAGTGCCAGGTGGGTGTTCATAAATCAAACAGTCCCACACGTTCTCTCTGGAGTCAGACCGCGGGTCTGCTCTGCAAATCACTGTGCACGGAGCTGTTAGTGGGGGCTAGAAATCACGAAGCTCTCACCTTTGGTTTCTTTTGTCTTTAATAATTAAAGACTAAATTGAGGAGAAAGGCTAAAATCCTTTGCAAGCTCCATGGGATTGGGGGGTATTTCCCAAGGGTTTGGAGCGCTCAGAGAATGGGAGCCTGAGATTAACAGATTAGAGGGCAGGGAGAGAGCAGCCAGACCTCCTGTGTGTGAGTGAATTTATTCCACTTTGAAGCTGAAATTTTCAGTTACAAAAATAACCTGATGATTTTAAAATCGAGGAGACTCCACCACAGCCATTGCAGCTTTGTTGCTGCTGCTGCTGTTATTAATCTTCTCCCTTAAAAATTCAGGGTTTATACCTAATCAGGATTAAAAACCACAGAGGGTTGTTGGGAGGAGAGCTGGAGTCTTGCTGACAGGAAATTCACATCATGCACTGCATAAACCCAAAGAAATTCAGGGCTTTTTTTCATTCTTTCATGGGGCCTCTTTCCAAATTAGAATGAATGAGATGATCATAAGGATGTAAGAAAAGGATATTGGAGGAACAGTCCAAATTGTTTTAGAAATAGATCTCGGGAGGGAACATAGTTATGAAAACAAAGCCAATTAGATGGAATAGGGGTTGCCTCCCCCTTCATGCAGAAGCACACGGAGGTAGATCATTAAGCCAGTACGGAGCTAAGGATTAGTATTCCTGGCTGCAAAGCCCACAGTTTTAATTAGTCGCTGGGTCTTTCTGCAGGGCCGCGTTCATAGACAAGGCTGTGGTGACCTTTTCTTCTCTTTCTCTCCAGGTTCATTACCACCCTGCTCATTGCCACGGAGCATTTTTGCTTTGTGCTTGCAGCTGCTTTACAGGCAAAATGAACACCATGACCATGGGTCACCCCAAAGGCACATCCAGAACATCACTCCAAGTCCTTGGTTTCTGCATCTTTTTCTGTGTATCCACAGCTGCTTGGAGCAGGGGAGTGCAAACCAGGGATGCGAACGGTGAGAATTCTGCAGAGAGGTAAAGGATGGAGGTATTGGTGCCTGCTGAGGTGTATGAATCTTCTTTCCAAAGGCTCAACTTTGAAAGCCACTGGGACATGAGCTTTTAATAAGTGTGGATGCTGGTGGAAGTGTCCCCCTGCCTGCCTGCCTTCCCTTGTGCTCTGCCTACAGGCAAACATTGATTTCTCCCTTCCCTTTTCTACCTTTCTACCACTTCCCTGTTATCTTCAGCTCCTTTTAAGAGAACTACCATGAGGAAACCTTAAGAAAGCAAAGGCACCTTTCAAGTGCTGATAATTTCAACACCTTGTCTTGCTCTGAGGAGCAGATTCCCCACGAGCTCTTTGAAATGCCAAAAGTAGTTATGAAGAGTTAAACTTCCTGGACGTGCTGTGGTCCATGCCTGGTGACTGAGCTGTACCTGCCATTGCAGCAGCATCCCCAACACCAGCTATATGATAAAACCTGAATACACAGGGGGAAAGATGCATTGCCTGTGCCCAGGGCACTAGTAGGGCTCTGGGGGCATGGAGGTGGGACAGGAATTTCAGTTCTCAATAAAGGGGAGAAGCTCAAGATGCTTTTCTAGAGGTTTATTTTAAAAGGGTTGGCCTGGCTGACAGCACAGTGTAGATCCACTGAAGCTCTTGGTGTCTGATGAAACACAGAGGAGAAACTCTAGCCCAAACTGAAGAGCATTGCTCCCCTTGACCCAGGCTAACTCCCAGCCAGCTTTCATACAACGGGAAAAAACTTTTGCTCTTCTTAAGTGATTTAGTTTGACAACGGAGAGTAGCTGAGGGCCTGGAGGTTCCCAGCTCCTGATTGCTCTGCTGCTCACTTGGGAATGCAGCTTGGTTTTGCCCAGGGAGCTCAGCTTTGTGTGTATGGCCCAGCCCCAGCACTGCACCCTCCGCTGTCACCTCCAACTCTATTTCCCGGGATCCAGGGGCAGGAGGAGCCTGCAGACAGTGCTCCTCTTCCGCACATACTTCCCGAAGGTGTTTGCAGGGAGGAAGCTCTCCTCCCTCCAGGAGGAATTTGTTTCAAGAGCTGCGTATAGATTTGTGTGTGCGTGTAGAATAACCTGCCTGTTTAACAAACCATTAATCTCTTGGGTTTATTGATGCACAAAGATTATTTGCACGTCTTTGAAATGCAAGTGTCTGCCTCATCCCCTCTGTAATGGTGTCAGTGTCTGCACCAGGCTGGAGTAAATCAGCAGCATGGACTTTGCCAAAGCTCCGCTGTTACACCCAGGTGAAACTCACATAAATGAGATCAGAATCAAATCCAAACCTGGCAGTAAATGAATTGCAGCAGCAAAAGGAAGTTTAATGGATGTGTACTGCAGTTTAATGGATATGTACAGCTCTTGTTTTATTGCTGGGGCTTAGGAGAATAGCAACCCTTTAATTGACTTTGATAGAAGAGGGCCTCCTTAGTGCTGCAGTCTAGGGCAAAACTGATCATGACTATAATTAAGGCATTTACTTCCAACATGTATTTGTTCTTACTGTAACTCCTGCCTTGCAACCCTGGCTGGCTGCAGAAGGACATTGGTGTTGGCCTGCTCCCCACTTTGCCATTGAAAACAGGGGACTCCTTCACCCCGCTCTGCTTGTTCCAGCCCCAACAGCCCAAGGATGCTACAGGCAAAATGTCACGCGCTTCATGCATTTGCCTTGAGCACAGTCCTCTCTGTTCCCTAGGGCAACGTGCTTTGGGTGCTCTCCTTTTGTGTTTCCTCTGAAGGGAGCTGGAGGTACAGGGCTGTGCAATGACTGTGGAGGCAGCTGCCAATGGCTACTGGAAGAAAATCAAGGGCTCCATCTCCTCCTGCACCCCCCAGGCTTGGGAGGTTGGATCCACCTTGCTCAGCACTGTGTGCAAACGGGAATCGCAGCATCCAGCCCGGCTCGTTGCTCAGGTTTGGGAAGATGTGCCCAGGGAGGATCGAGTGAGCACTGCAGGCAGGGGCTGTCCCCTCAGCCTTTATGGGGTTTTGCTGTGCTGCAGCTTCAGAAATAGCTCCCTACAGGCTCTGCCATTGGAGAGATGTGGCTCCTCAACCTCCCAGAGATTTCACAACACTTTTCCCACAAGAAGATGACACCATCATGGTGGCAACCACCCTTTTCCAGATGGCTCCTATGATTTAAAATGGGCACCTTCCTTTTCCCTCTGAGCAGAGGAGCTATTCTGCTGTGGTGGGTTACAAACACCCTGCCTTTCACTTGGGAATGATGCCATCCCTTTGGATTCCTTTCATAACAAAGACAAAATAGAAGTGAATGAATTAATGTAGGACAACTATCACTCAATTAATTCCAGTCCTGGCCCCATAACACTCTGTTTGGCCTTATTCATAGTTACTTGATCTTCAGCTCTTTAATATTTCAGATGACCTTTTGGGCTGGGAAGATGCTGCTGTTTCTCTCTGGCATTCATGAGTCAACTTGTGCATCAAGACACAGCAGTGGACCCAACCTCATTTATCATTCCATTTAAGGTGTCAGCAGAGCCATTATTCAAATCACTGGCCACACATGTAATCAATCTTTAATGAAACAATAATTGCACCCTCCAGTCCACAAGACCTCTGCCTTTCTTAAAGGTATATTGTATATTAATTATTGAAAACAATTGTGTTTTACCAGCAATAAGTTATGTTTCAGCAATTGCCATCTTTCAAGAGAACTTTAACTGGGAGGTTTATGACCCTCTGTTTCACTGAGGGACGGGTAAATGGCAGCTCATGTCCCAAACTCAGCTTGGCATTTCTTGTGATTCCCACAGGGTTTTGCTTCTGGCTGGAAACAGAGAAGTGAGGGATCGCTCCGCTGCTGGGCAATAAAGAGGTAACATTTGTATGTGCCACCACGAGGTGATGTTGGTGAATATCCCTGGGCAAAAAGCCCCTATTCTGAGGAGTGATGCTTATGGCAAAGTAAAGGAAAAGCCCCAGAAAACACTTCCAGGGTGGGAGACCTCAGGGCTACCTGTGTCTTTGCTTCTGAGAAGCATTCAGACTTGTGCTATTTACCAAGGTTTGAGAGAGCTAATTCGGAGACACATGGGACTAAACCAGGCTCCCCCCAGATAAGCCTCCTGATTGCTTTTGCCCCATCAAAAGCCAGCAGATGCTGGGGTCTTCCTTGTAAGCTGAAGTGGACTCAGAAGCAGCTCACCTCATGTGTGGGTCTCCTTTGGAGTCAAGTGGTGGCAAGGCAGCAGGCTGAGCACTGTCAGCATCGGAAATGGAAGAAAGTCCTATCAAGATTTAAGCTTTTTTTTTTTTTTTTTAATTGGAGCAATAGATATTTTTTAATGAACGTGAACAATTCCAGTGAATTTATAGACCCCAAAAGCACGCTCTGGCTGAAGAAGATTCATGGGAGAAATTCACTGCCTGTAATAGCGCTTGGTTTGGGGGGGAATTGCTTAGTGATGGAGCAATGTTTCAAATGTGGACGCGGGGGCTGTGTGGTGAGTGGTGGTGTTGGTCCCGGTGTGGCCTCTGTGGATTACAGAAATAGCAGCAGGGCACTGGTCCTGCTATAGCAACAGCAAAGCTGATATTAAGAATGTTCCTATTATTGCCCTTTATTTTTTTAGGCCTGTGTTATTTATGTATTTCCTTCACCTTGTTTGCAGCCTTTCAGCAGCTATTCCAGTGGATGGCTTTGTTTTCTTTTTCTTCCTGAAATTACCATCAGCCTTGCTGGAAAATGAGATTACAGGGGCCTGGTACCCTGGGCTGTTTGCCCTGATGTCCCAGTGGAGGAGGTGAACTGCCTGGCAGGAGAAAATGAAGTTCTTTTTCTGCAGCCAGTCTGCTGATGGTGGAGCAAGGTAAATATGGGAACAAAGAGCCTCTGTTTGCCAGGGCTGTGACAAGGCTCGGTCTTGGGGAACGATCTCTCTGGTTGTTAAGTTTCTCTCCTGTCCTTGCTGACTCTCTCAGCGCTGCAGTAAAAGAGCCCTTGTGTTACACAACAAAAAGGTGGTGGATGAAGGAACCCGATGAGAGGGTAAAGCCTTGTGCACGGTGCTGAATATGGTTTTCCTTTCTTTTTTCTCCCGAACTGTTTTCAGGCAATTCCATTCTTTCCTGCCCTTGGCTGCTCAGTTCAAGGTTTCCCTGTGCTGAATTGTACAAGCTTTGTGCTCAATGTGTGAGATAAACCTGCAATTGAGACACAGCCTGAGTAGAGCCACCGTGGCACAGCCACAAGGGAAGGACGGTATGAGCTCTGCAGCAGCTCACACCTCTTCCTCCTCTGCATCCCCATGGGATTCTCATTTTACCACCAGCCCCTTCTTAACAAGTCACCAGTCTACAGCAAGGAGCTTGTCTCACCCTGCCTTTGGGTCTGGTCAGGGGTGAACTAACCTGAGCCTTGCCGCTTGGCAGCAGTTCCCTTTTCCCGTGGGACTGTGCAAGGTGCTGAGCTTGGTCCCACAGGGATGCTTCTCATTTCAAGAAGCAATGTACTGTGGAACAAGCAAGCTCCTGCTGCGTGCTCAGGGATCAATGTGAGGGCAGGAGCAGGACATGGATCTGTTCCTGCCAAAGAAACCAGGGCTGAGCAGGTCTGGGTGCTGCTGCTGGCTCTGACTGGCAATGAGGTGCACGAGCAAAGTCTCTTGGGGTCAGGGACAAGACTGGATTGCAGGGTGATAAATGACATAGCTTCCTGTATAGTTTGATAATTAATTGTTTGAATCCTATTGTATTAAGAGCTGGAAAAGGCAGGAAGCTAAAAGAGGAGGAATGCCCTTTTCCTTCTGCACACGCAGAACTCAGGTTTTTGATCAAGGATTTATAGTTTTCGTCATAATTTAGTTCTAAAACCTATCACTTAATTAAAAGGATTTATTAAAATCTCTAGTGCTGCCTTTTTATGATCAGACCAGGGCTCGGGCCCTGAATGTCATGGAGAAAATCATCAATTGATTTGTTGAACTGCACAGGTCTTCCCCTCCCTGCTCGGGCTGACTCGGGGTGGGAGAAAGAAGGAAATCTGTCGTCAAAAGTGGAAGAATCTCAGCGATAGATTGGTTTGCTGATTCCATCCCTTTTTCCCTTCCCCTTCCCCCATCCCTGGACTGGTTTCCAAGCCTTTGTTAATGAGGTGATTAATATTGATGGCAGAGCACTGAGCTGTCAGTTTGTCCACCAGAGAGTCTGAGTCCAGCGTTTGATGAGCTGAGCTCTGCCAGCAGCCACAGAGACACCTCCGAAGAGGACTGTGGGATGGGTTCATGCTGGGATGCAAATGGTACCTGCTCTTCCTTCAGCAGGGTTTTGGGCTCTGTGTATCATATGAGTCCAGTGGTGTAGTAAAAGCTTTGACATTGATTGCTCTGTGAGACCCCCAAAATCTGTGAGGTGCCAGGATTTTATGGGAGAAAGGCTTCACTTTTTGGTGGTACAGCTGTAGGAGACAGGCTTGGCAATGCTTCTAGGCTTCTTGAAATGCCTGAAGACTCAAGATACCAGAAACAAATGAGAGCACAAAATGGGTTGTGAATGAGCATCCTGCCTCTCCACCCTTCCTCCAGCTTCCAGGCTGCTCTGGGAAAGAGAAGCCCCGATGGGGACTCTGGAATGGGAGCACATTCAGCTGCAGCAGTCAGCGCCCTTGTCACCAGCCCTTGTCGCTGTCATTTGTCTCTCCAAGAGTTATTCTCCTCCTGTTTGAACTCCTGATGGGATGTATTGAGAACTGCTCTTCTCTAAACCCATAAATCCTCCCATAACCCAAACGAAGAGCTTGGGACTCTTATTAAAACCCTCATGAATGAGTTCAGCCCATCTCTGATGACATTGTGCCTGTAGCCTTTTAAGTCTTCCACGGTGAAATCGGGAATTTCAGCACCGTGCTTGGCACTGCTCCCTGAGCTAAGGGCTTGTGCTGAATACAAATCAGTGCTTAAGGGCTCCATCTCTGGATCCTCACGTCAGGCTTAAATGCAGTAAATCTCTGGCTGTAGCTGTCTATTAGCCCTGTTTATTAGATCTGGAAGGACTAAGGGAGAAAGAAAAGAAGAAAAAGCGCACAGAGGGGAGGTTTGTCCAGTTCTCCTCCTGTGCTGTATGGTGATGTGGTCTGAAGATGAAATGCTGCCTTGGGACACACCTTTGCAGTCTTCCTGTGCTAATGTTTTAATTGGCTGCTCTGTGGTTACAGTGGAATAGTCCAGCACCAGCGACTGACCCTTCTCTTTTTGTCTTTCCTATTTTTGCTGCAGGGAACAGCTATTCAAGTCAGCCCCTGCTTGCCATAAAGTCTTGGTGTTTTGGGTAGGATACATGAAAGTACTCGGGAAGACATTTCTTATCACCTTAATGGGGTTTTTGACCCTAAATGTTTGTGATCCTCTTGTGCTCGGAGGCAACAATGTACTTCCTCTGCGTCTCCTCCAGGTTGGTGATTCTCACGCAGGCACTGGTGCAGTGTGCTGTTTGGAACCAACGTGTGCTCAGCACCAAGTGAGCCCAACTCCTGGTTAGACCCACCCAACAGAAAGGTCTCCTCCTGTGATGTGGAAAGATGAGCACAGAAAGACCCTTTCCCCGCTGCCCCTTCCCACAACCTCTGGTTTCAGGTCACAGGAGCCCTTTCTCCCATGAGTTTCCCATGAAACCCCCACCTAACCGGAGGATGCTCTCAGCCCCCAGGGCTTCTCCTTTGCATCCCAAGCATGCTGCTCACTGCAGCTTTTTCCTCACAAATGGCCAGTTCTCCTTGGCCTCTCGGAGGGGTTTTTCCACAGCTTTCAGCTCTCCCAGCCTTCCTCTTGCGTGGGGGGTGAAGGTTGCTGGTGCAGCAGTTCATTTGCATTACAAAATGTGAGTAAAGCCGTTGTCCTCAGGCTTATGAAGTGCTGTCAGAAGCCTGAATTAAAATACAGTGCCCCAAGTCCCTCTTGGGTTGTATTTAATTAAGGCCTTTCATTCATCATTTATTTCTGCATTCCATCATCTTTGGTAGTTTATGAAGAAAGAGGAAAATAAGGCTTCTGACAAAGATGCTGATAAGTGTTTTCTGAAGGCAACGGGCTCCTCTGGCATCACATCTCTGTGGATGATTTCTTTAACCCATACATTTTTCTAATGACACAGGCACTTTTTTTATGTGCTTTTTACTAAAGGGACTCCTGCCAAGTTTACAAGAGGATGATGATCCCTTCCCCCCTCAATGCTAGTTACATGCCAAAGTCTCCCCGCTGCTCCTGACATCAGTGCACAGTGGGTTTGGGGGGGATAGAGACCTGGATTGTGTTACTTCTTGGACAGAAATGAAAGCTAGTGAGGAAGAGAGAACTGTGGAGTCCCTGTGCTAGATCTGGAGCCTTTCAAGTCTGGATATAAAAGTGATGGTGGTGTGCACAAACCTTGGCTTGGCTTCTGTTACAATCCATTCTCAAAAGGGATTTATATTTATCCTCCCATCCTCTAGTTACTGAAACATCCTATCTCAACATGGGTGATTAAAAATGCTCACACACCTCCCAAGAGGTGAAACACTCTGAAGGCAGTGGAGGAGCAGCCGAGCGTGCCCATCTCTGTATTTTGCCCTTTGGACTTCATAATGGCCAAAGAGAACCAGCTGGAGGCCGTGATGAACAGCTCACACCCCCATTTGTTTGCTTTGTGTCTTCCTTTAAGAAAATGTGAACGATTTTGCTGGCTGCAAAAGCGTGGGGGAGATACTTGAGTGCTCCCGAGGTGTGAAGAGCAAAACTGCTCCCTTCTGGATGCGCGGTGGGGGGTGTCGCATCCACCTTGTGCTGCTGAGCTCACCCCAGCTCTGGGGAGACATTCAGCTCTGCCAAAACACTGTCCCTCTTGGCTGGATCCCCCTTGCTTTGCACGAACCCCATCCACCCCACTCCCCACCCGCCGCCCTCCTCGCCTCCCTGGCTCTGCCTTCCCCAGAGTGAAGGCTGGCGCTCCTCTCGCTCCCCAGGGAAAAGAGAGGATATTGATCGCTGTCAGCAGGGGGGCGGAGGGGTTTTCATAACAACTCCCTACATGTGTTCTTGCACATGATCCAGTTCTTACATTGCCTTCAATCTGGCGTGCTGCTCTGCCCTGTCCTCCCAAGAGCCGTAGTGCAGAGATGGCATTTTAGAGCTGCCTTCAGTGTGTCACCAGGAGCAGACTTGCCAGAGCACTTCAGCTCCCATCCTTTCTATCGCTAGTTAAGAAGTTAAATCTGAAGTGCATATGTGCCCATCCTTCTGATTCACAGGGTCACACACCGGAGACTTTGCTGGAATGAATAAAAGCCTCTGCTAAAGGCATCTTGGTGCCGCTGCCTTCATTCAAACCTTTTCTGACAGCACTTATCAATTATTTGGGTCTACATTAGGAGGGAAAGGCTCTGTGCTGTGACACCAGTTAGTGCTGGTGAACAGCCAAACTCCCAGCTCTCCTTAACAGTGCCTGCTTTGCTGCTGGCAATGAGTAGGAATCTTCTCCTCTCCTTTGCTCTGTGTGTGTGTGAGCAGCAGAAAGGGTTTCTTATCAAGCCCCATCCAGGTCTTCTCCTCCTCCATAGTCATCACAGCTGTGTCCATTGTTAATGGCAGAATAATGGGAGTGAGGGTGAGATGGGAGGAGAGCTTTCTCCCATGGGCACTGGGAACAGAAGATGATCTGCCCTCTCCCTATTTAACCTCCTGCTGATTCTGGTTGGCTCTGCCCTGGCTCCCATTGTGCTTGTGAGAAACACAGCTGGGGAGGATAGAACAGGGGGAGGAGATCAGGAGGCTCTGGATACTTGTGCAGTGATAAGTTACTTGAAAATCTGAGAGGTGTGTTAGCTCTGTGGTGTGCCTGAGTACACAGGGGTGGTGAGAGCTGGAGAGAGGAAAAACCTGCTTCTTCTGCTTTAGCTC
>NW_009911704.1:156415-163169 GCF_000696875.1 Nestor notabilis
CCTGCTTCTTTTAGGAACAGTTAAAATGGTGACGTGATGTTTTGGACCTAGTGTGTAACATATCACAGAATAGTTTGGGTTGAAAGGGACATTCAGAGGTCATCTAGACCAACCCCCTGCAATGAGCAGGGACATATTCGACTATCTCAGGTTGCTCAGGGCCACATTCAACCTGGCCTGGAATGTCTCCAGGGATGGTGCATCCACCACCTTTCCGGACAGGTAATGGTCTAGTGAATAAGTCTGGAAACAAGCTTCTTGTTCTGCAGCAGTGCTTCAAAGGCAAACCCAAACTGAGAAAGAATCAACTGAAACCCATGGCTGGTGGGAGGCCCAGCCCAGCTCTGCCCGAGCCCTGCTGCTCTTGCCCAGGTTGGTGACTCAGATGACAGCCTCAAGAGAGAATCAATGAGAAAGGACCATTACTGTTATTTATTATGTGCTGTATGGATTCGGTGGCAAGCCTGTGAGACTGAACTTCCTCTCTCTCTCTCTGCATATTGTCCTCCAGGGCTGGGTTGGGAAAAGCAGAGAGCTTTTATCACTGCTTGCCTGATTGTACCTGTTCAGAAGATGAATAAAGGCCACTTTTCTCCGGTGCTGGCAGCTGGCTCCTTTTACCAGCAAGTTTTGCCCATTTTGTTCTGACAATAAGAGCATTAGAAGGCAGAAGCCTTGTACTGCGTTTTTGGAAACAGGCTCCTGCTCACTAAAGCACTGGTGTTAAGGAAGCACTTAAGCCAAGGCAGATGTTTACAGGAATTTTGGAGCTGCACAATGCTCAGAGAAAACAGAGGCGAGCTTTGCTGCACAATAGAGCCTTGCAATGGGCTGCTTTGGAGATGGGATTACATTCACTCTGTGATTCAGTTTTCAAATACACAGGGTGCCTGCAATGCTGTTATAAAACATTCACCTTCCTGTTAATCTGTGCTCCAATCTAACCACCCGAGAAGCACTTTTGGGGATGAAATAATAGAGCATTTCATTCACATTGCTTTGCTTTTTATTCCCCCTTTATTGCTTTTTTTTTCCTTGCTCTTGGAGCATCCTTTGACTCCTCTGTTGGTATCGATCTGGGCCAGGTCTGGAAGCACATGCTGTGAGGGAGGCTGGGGTGAGCCAGGGGGCTCTGTGACCAGCCTTTGGTGCTGCCCGTGCTGGCACAGAGCAGGTGACCTGCTTCGTTGCTACGGCTCAGATTGATTTCTTTTTTCCTGTAGCTCATTACCCAGCAAGTCATTTTAATTAACACCATCTAATATGGCTTGAGATGTATTTTGCAAATGTCAGCACTCTCTTTTTTTTCCCTTTCCCCCTGTAGACCAAAAGTGAGAAGCTGCAAGAGGACAGCGCTAAATGATTTCAGTTGATTTAGCAGTGGTAAAGCAGGTCGTTAGCAAAGTGCTTTATGAAGCCATAAATGTCCTTTCCAAGTCCTTTATGGGATTCCTGGGGAAAATCTCTTTGTCACAGAGGATTATGCATTGTTCTGTTCTTCACCTGATGAGCAAACGGGTTGGAATAAACCCGGGGCTCTTGCGTCCATAGGGCTGCTCCTCCTGAAAGAGATGGAATGTCAGACCCCAATGCAGTGCCCATGCCCTGTGGTCCCTGTGTTCTGCTCAGCTCCAGGGTTCCAGTGTGGGGACCTCCTCCCCAGGAGAACTGAGGACCCCTTGAGTGTGAGGAGGTGATGAGGTAGAACCAGTAACTAACAGGAGCAAGGGCAGCTCTTACTGGATCAGCTGGGAATCAAACCAAGGGCCTGATAAAGTCACTGGCAAAGCTCTTAATGATGTCAGTTGTGTCTGATCAAGGCCTGGGAACAACCTGAGCCAGTCTAAGTTCTGCTTTCAGTTAAATCCTCCCCTGTTGAGCTCTGCTGGTACAGATCACCACCAGTTTCACATGGACAGGAGATATTTAGTATCATCCTTCTGCTTAGTTCTCAGAGCAGGAATATCAGGAAAAGAGATTTCCAGTCTGAAGTTCTGATTAACCCTTTGAACCCACTGCAAATGTCCCCCATCACCAAGGAATGATGGGAAAAGCGAGGCAGAAAGAGATCGGGAAACTACTAGTTGTGAGTGTGTGTGTGTATGGGAATGGGAGAGCAGCCCGATAAAATACTCTTTTTCCTCTTATACCTTTGACAACATTGCACCTTCCTTTCTGCTGGTGTTCCAAAAGGTTTAAACTGGAACATCTCCATTAGAAAGCTGATAATGAGACAGATCCTCCTGTAGCACCGCTGTAATGTAACTGCAGATAAAAAGATGCCAAGAGCAAAGAGCTTGATGGAAGGAGGGACCACAGAATGGGTTATTCCTTGGGGCTTTATTTAGTTCAGTTTGGGAGGCAATGTGCTAAGGGATTTGCTCTTCCCAAATCACTCTTAGAGCTGCCAGATCTATTCTGATATGTAGCAGCCGAGTTTAGTGTATAAAGTCCACATTCATAAACTAGAGGTTTTGTGTAAAGGATGCTCCTCCTCCTCCTCCTCATTACAGCGGCTCAACAGACTGTGCTGAACCACTGAAGACTTTGGTACGATATAGATCATATTTAACAACATGTGCAGAGCTATATTTTCCAATACATTTCTCTCGGATACTCAGCATTGGAGGCCTAAACATGAAATACAACAGGTGCTGCATTCAGCATTGCTGCCTCTCATCACCCGCAGGTACAGAATGATCTGTAATATTTAATACCTATTCAGCAGACAAGATTTAATGCAGTCTTAAAGCACAAGGCCTAGTTTATTTTTTCCCCTCTCCCTTGCATTTGTACAACTCCACTGGCTTCAGTTCAAGCTTCATTAGGAACAGACTATTACATACAATAGCCGAGGATGGATGGCTCGTGGTGAGCTCTGGACTTTGCAGGCTTCCTCCTACTCCGTACCACTGAGCCAACCCCATAAAACTGATACTACAGCATCATTTTTTATTCATTGCCTGTAAATGTAACAAAGGCCAGGTTGGACACAGGGGCTTGGAGCAACCTGCTCTAGTGGAAAGTGTCCCTGCCCGTGGCAGCGGTTGGAGCTGGAGGAGCTTTAACGTCCCTTCAACCCAAACCAGTCTATAATCTACATCTTCAGTGGGTACCTTGGCTGCTTGCTGAGGCTCACTGGTGTGAATCCCATGCTGGGGATGTACCTGACCTGCACAGAAGAAGTTCGGTTTTAACCATCAATTGCTTCTGTACGTGTGTGTGTTAACAGCTTCAGATGTCTCCGTGGGGAGCCGCAGAGCCCTATCACCCCAGCGCTCTCTAGTAAGTGTAACAAAACCTTGCTATTTACGTTTCTTTCCATTCTTTAGCATTTCCCCCTCATTCCAGCAGGTGTGTTCATTTTGGGATGAGAGACGGAGGAAAAGGAAGTGTGTCAAGCATACAAAAAGAGATTAGAAACCACACAGTGCCTATGTAGGAGAGAGGTGCTAATTTCCTTTGGAGAAAAATACTCCAGGAGAGATATAAATGGTTCTCTCTGGTTTACTCCGTAGCAATTACTTCCGTGTGGCCAGCAGAAAGAGGATGGTCAATTAATATTTCAGGCTTCCAGTCAACTTGAGTTTATGAGAGCCTCACACAGAAAGCTTTCCTTCGTGGCCTTTGTGAGGCAAAGCTGATTTCTTTCAATAAACCACACTGAGTCTTGGCAGAGACTGGAGTCTCTGCAAAACTTGTTTTTACGGTGCTTTGGTACAGGGTTCAGCTTTCACTGCTAACGTGGTAGATGGGAAGATACTGAAATACCCAGTAATGAAAGCTAATTTAACCCAGATTGCCCCAGTGCTAATTTAACCAGATTGCAGATTCCTGCCATGTTCTAGTCAAGAATATCCACATTTAGCAGTAATTTGCTATTACTGAATCCTCTTCAGCCACTGGAATCGTGTGAGCTCTTGGCTAGATTGGGCGGGAGGGGACAGTCTGTGAGCAAGAGCCACGAGCCCTTGGATGCTATCAGGGTAGCAAGGAGAGAGTAGCAGTAGACAAGGTTGTGCACGATGTGGCACCTCAGGAATGCAGGAATGTGTGTGCTGGTGCCCATCCTCTCCACAGGGTCTGATCCCACTCCATCCTCCCAGCATGGTGCTGGCATATGGCTCGTCAGGAGGGCTGAGCTGGGGAGATGTCTGCGAGGACACACGCTGAGAAGAAAGAAGAACCGGAGGAACTTTCTCCCAGCATCAGCACTCTGTGAGTTGCAGGTGAGACGTGCAAATGAGATTGATTCCTCTTTCTAAAGGGACTTGGATGCATTTAATTTACTCTTCAGCATTTCTATAGCACTCACATCAAGCTGTGCCGATGTGCATGAAGCATCTCTTCGCCCTTAAGCTCCAGGAAGGTCAGTTCAGTAAGTTCCTCGGTGCAAGCCCACAGCATTCACAGCCCCGCTGCAGCTCTGGGGGGCTGTGTCTGCCCCTGCCTCAGCTGCAGTAGAGCATTTTGCCTGGCAATGCTCTGATCCTGGGGCTGGATGCTCTTGGAAACGGGACATGGTGCTTTCCTGGCTTTGCAGGCTTCTGTTCCCTACCCGGCCATGGCTTGTGGGAAGTTGGGTGTGATGCAGCCAAAGGGCACGGGCAGAAACATGCCTTGTTGTAAAAACTATTTGCATCATTCAGATTCATGCTCTGATGTGTCAGATGTGACACTGATACATGGGGTAGGACCTAGATCAGCCCGAGCTTTCCCAGTGTCTGGATACAGCTTGATGTTCACGGGTAGCACCCGAAGGTGCACAGGAGGCCCTGAGACGTCTTACAAACAGCCTGGGTGGGAGGGAGAAGCTCAGAGATCCTGGAGAGGGACAGGGTTAAATCACCTCCCTCTGCAGAAAGCTCCTGCAGCCAAAGGCGAGCCTCAGTCAGGTGTGAAGAGCACTTAATGACCCTTAATTAGCGGGTCAGTAATACGGGGGCTGTATAAGGGGAGAGCCTGGAAGCAGAAGGGTTTAGGTCTTTCTGTGCTTCCAGGTAAGTGTAAGAATTTTGGTCCCTCTCTTTAGAGGCTATGGGTGTTGCTGAATATTGCTGTTCTTTACTTGGCATTTAGACGTGGCTGCTCCTCCTCCGAGGTCTCGGTATTTAGGCTTTAACTTCTCTCTTGGTGTGAGCTGTCTCATTTCTTAGCGGTCAGGGTGAGGTGGGTATTCAGTGGATGGGTCGCCTCCTGTTAGAGGAGTTCAGAGCTGCAGGGGAGGCGCAGGGCAAGGACAAGGGATGACTGCTGCAGCCGTCCTCCTCCCTGTTCCGTGTATGGGGTGAGAAACTGAGACACAAACCCTGCCTCTGCCTGCACAGCCATTGGTTTTCATAGCTCTATCCTCTGTGAGTGCTTTCAGCAGTGATGTAACCGCAGGTCAGACCTAGTGAAAACCTGGGGCAATTCCAGGTGTCCCTGCGAGGGTTTGCGGTCACCATCACCCCAGGGTCTTGCTGACAGGATTAGTTTTGGGGTTGTTTTTTTCTTTGCTTTTGGAAAGAACAGTTTCCCCTTGTGCAAAATCACCATCTTGACTCCTTCTGCCACACTTCCTCCTGTTGCTTCCATCTGCTGTTTCTCAGATAGTTGGACCTGGCAGTTCTGCCTCTCTTTTGCTTCCCCTCCTTGCCAGCGTGCTCACATCCGTGCTGCAGCGAAGTGCCGAGCATCCTCCTATGCTGCAGAGGAGTCTGCAATGCCAAAAGAAGGTACCTGCTGTCTTTGGGGAGTTTCATATTCACACGTGTGTGTACATGTGATGGGCATCGGATCTGGTGCTTTGGCTCGAGGGGTCTGCAGGGGCGGATGCTGATGCTCAGGGGTGCGTCAGGAGGCAGCAGGGGCTGGGCTGGGTCCTGTGCACCTCCAGCAATCCCTCCCTGCTGAGAAACTGCTGGGAGTGAAATTCCAGCTACGGCAAAGATGAAGCTGTGCCCTGGCAGCGCAACAGCTCCTGGGCACTGCTGGTTGCCAGAAACACCGAGCACTGGTGTGCTGCTGCTCAGAAATACCTTGAACCGGGCACAGGGAGAACTTGCAATCGTGTGAAAACATCAGGTTTAGGGAATCCTCCTTGGGTTCCTTTCTCTTTCATTCCTGCCTTTGTTTCAGAGCCATTAGCTGGTGCATGGATCAATGTTTTTCCACCTTTGCTCTGGCGCTCTGAAGGCAAGCAAGAAAAGCTTGTTTTAAAGTAAAATGTGTGATTCCCAGGTAAATACCTAGTCTTGAAGCTGTGGGTTTAAGAAAAACACTGAATACCTTACAGCTCATAACTAAAACACTGCCAGTGATCGAAGCAACTCTGGGCAGATTATTTATCCTTGAAGAAAGGAAGGTGCAGGATAGGCATTAAGGAAAATTCCAGGTATGAGGATGGACACATGCTGGGAGGGAGGGAGGGATGGAGCTAGGTCACAGAAGATGGTGGTGGTCATGTTCCCCTGGAGCTGGTTCTCCCCGCGTTGGCCACTGGAGCCCCAGACCTGAACGACTGTCAGCTGATGGGAACTCAGTAAACCAGGCTAAAACCTTTCCTAACTGGAGTCTCTGCATTGTCCTTTTCACACAGTCAGTCTCTGTCCCTGTTGGGTTTTGTTGCAAAAACCCAAGAAAAAGCAAAAGAGGGGCCAACCCCCGAGGCCCGAGCCTGATTTGATACTAATCGCCACAAACATCCAAACTGTGGCTGGGGCTGGCTGTAATTAGAATGACAGAACAGGGGAGCCAGGGGGATGAATTACTG
>NW_009911704.1:163220-169951 GCF_000696875.1 Nestor notabilis
TCAGGCAGAAGAGCCATGTCCCTGTGCCAGAGCAGGAGGGGCAGGGCTGGCACAGGCACTGGTGATGGCATCCTGGTAGGACCGTGTCACCCAGTGGTTTACGCCGTCATTAAGCGCCCATTGCCAGCTCCAGAAACCCTCCAGCACATCCACTTGGCTGTGCTTTGCTGCCCTTTGTCATTTGTATGAATTAACATCCCCCCGGGCTCCAACATCTCAAATGCTGCAAAAGGAGAAACAAATGCAGTGAGTGGTGCCTCTCCATGCACTGTCCTTTCAGAGCTGGGCAGCTTCACTGCTCATGGGTCTGCTTTGGGCTGCAGGAGGGTGGGGGGCAGAATATGGCCCCACCATCAGCTATGGGCATATGACACAGGTTGATGGCAATGGCCTTGCTGCCCTTTCACATGTGTGACAATTAAGATCTGAAAGATAGAGGCAGGTCTTGAACTTGGGAAGGGAGGTGCTGGGGGCCTTCTCAGCACTCCCCTGTTGGAACAATCCTGAACAACAGGCAAAAAGTACTTGTCAAACACACAGGAGGATTTAAAAGCATTTCTCTTCATCCCGTTAGACAGTTATTTGCCTTCTGTATCACCTACTAGAAGCTCAGACCTGCCCTGGCTACATGAGAAGGTTCATTGTCCAGGCCCAGTCACTGGGGTCTAGTAGATCCTTTAATTTGCCTACATGACAGAAGGGCCATATTTGAAGGGCTTCTTTCCAGGACTATTTTGGGATTGTCTTTTAGAGCAGAAGAGTGTCTCTGGATGAATAATTCTTGACCTGCAGTTTGACACTTGCATTCAGCTGAACTCCAGAGCATGATCTCTCTGCTCTCCAGAGATGCCTGCTCTCCCTCTGCTATTAGAAATAACACTTACATCTGGCATCTGCTCCTTGCCCACCTCTGGACTCCCAGGATCATCTGGGCCTGCATTAAACAAGACCAAGCAGAGCCCATCTTCTGATCTCCCTGGGTTTGGCAAGGAGAGCACGCGTGCAGTTCCTCACTAAGCCCTAACACCCTTTGATGTTTATTGATCACTCATTTCCATCCATGGTGGTAGCCAAAGAGTTTTGTCCAGTGCTTGGGTTAAAGAAAACCTTGGCGTGAATCCATCCGTGTGTCAGGTAGCCCAGGGCTTCTCGTGTCTTTTGTACCACGCTGAGGAATTAAATCATCCTCTGAGTCAATACATGCGTGTCTGTGTGGATTACCATGCCTGCAGATAACTGTGCAACCATGGTTACAGTCTTTGAGGTGCTGGGATATTTGGGGCAGGCTGTAATTTTGGCTCGGTGGCTGTACTTCAAAAGATGGAGGGGAATCTGCTAGAAAAGGCTCTGTTCCTCTGGGTCTTTGGAAGATGGAAAGCGCTGGGCTCTTGCGGTGGCTCTGGCACAAGGACGTGCAACGGCACGTTTGTGCTTCAGCATAATGTGCGTGTGTATTTATCACCATTAAAAGAAGAAAATACCTGAGACGTGACTTGTCCTGTTGGCTGTGGGCCACTGAGAACAATCGCCCCCCAGTGACCCACTCGGATCCAGACAGACCATTCCCTGCTCCATGGCTGTTCCATCCATCCATGAGTAACACGCAGACCTGCGGGGTCCGTTTTGCAGGGAGGGTAAAGCAAACTGCCCTGGGGCTGGCGGGAGCTGTGAGGTCTGTGCCACCAGTTGATCTAGCACTGAACCAGTGGTGCTGAGCCGGGCGATAAGGAAGCCAGGCTTCAAAATGGAATTAAATAATTATTCTCACTTTCTTTGACTTTGGGAAGATCCTATTAGAGAAACAAGCCTGGATTACTGCCGGGCTGACATTTTCCTCCGAGCCTGTCTCCAGATTGGATTTGGCTCTTTTATCTCCTAATCCCCAGAGCTTTTTAATGTAGAAAGTAATGGCATCCAAAGGCAAATTTAATTTTGACAAGTAATCTGACTTCCTTTCCTTTTCTGGAGCCAGGGTTTAATCCTGTTTGCTGTCTGAAGCTGCATTATGTGGATGTATTCAAAATCCTTACTGCTCTCAAATCTTCCAAAGAAAGAGACAAATAAGGGAAGCTGCAAGCCTGGAAGCAGGGAAGAGTTGCTTATCAAACATTTCTAAATGTTTTATTGCTGCTGGTTTTATTAACCCCTGCACCACACTGCAGCTTGGCCGGGTGCTTCCTTTCTTTTGCTCCATTGCAAGCATTGGAATCACTCAAGGAGCGGAAATTTCTCCATCTCTTCTGTTTGTGTCAGCAGGTTGGGTCTGGACTGTGTGTGCAGGGAGCTCTGACCCCCCTCGGGGTGGTGTTGCTCTACCACCAACACACACCGGGGTGCAGGACGCTGTCTACCGGGTATTTGGCATTAGGTATCAACCACTGCAAAAAAACCCAACCCAAAGCTAACAAATGCGAGGGGAAGGGCAGGGTAATGGAGCTTCAAAGCCACTAATCTCAGCAAAGAAAACAGAAATTTCTGTTGTTATTACGTTTCTCCAACTCCGGGTCCCAGAGAGCCACATCTAGATGAGGATCAATTGAACTGATGGTTGGCTATTTCCAACACAGCGAATCTCACCCTGTGCTGTTGTCCTGCTCTGTACCAGCTCGGAGCTCACTTTTCCCTGAAAATATCAATTGCAAATAGGTCTTCTCCTCCTGAGAAAATCTGTGCTTATTGACTAGGGACTGTTTGCACAAAAAGCCATCAAATGCAGAATGTCCCTGTCACTCTGCAGCAACTCAGCTGATGGGTCGTTATTCCAGCACATAAATACCTGACTCCTGCAGAAGCAAAATGTGCAGCTTGGGGCACTGATGGCATCTCCCTATTAAATAAATAGAACGCATATCTGTCTCATCCAGCTTGGTTTAAAGACGCCTCAGCAAAAGAAGAGATTATGTATAAATACATACATTTGCACATGTCAGCCTCAAAACGGGATGAAAAACTTGCAGCTGCACTGTGGGCCTGGCAGAGATGGAAATGGGTTGGTTCTATGCAGAAAGGTGCTGCTTGTCAGGGGGAAGCCAAGTGAAACAAATGGGAACTCTGCTGTGGGATCCTTGGTCTGAAGGCAATTGGGGTAAGTTGAGTCCCATCCCACGTGCCAGCATGCTCCATTAGGCTTCAGAGCGGGGTCATGTGCTCACTGTAGAAAACCAGAGTACAAGCAGCAACAGTTGATCAAGGGGCAAAATGGTAAAACCACTTGTTTTTTTCAGTTCCTGCCTTTTCTTTCCCCTTCCTTCCTAAGTCACCAATTCATCTCACTCGGGATCTGTCATGGGAAAGGGGTGATGCTGTAGGGGATTAGCTCTGCTCCAGGGATGCAGTAGCAGCCTAGCTTGGTAGGAATGAGGGGAAAACATTTGGGCAGGGCTTTTGTTTTCACCTGCTTCTGCTTGCCTGGCTCTGAGCTCTCTGAAATAAGCAGCACTTTTACAACCTCTTTTATCAACTACAGATGACCACACCTTGGCCATACCTCTACCTGTATTCCCACATCACCAGCATGTGCTGCATAACCCTGGAATGGCCATAAACCAGAGGGTCATCTTGTATACAGTTGACTGGAAAGGTGTCTGAAAGGACACGCTGCTTTGAAGCCCTCCCTGATGCAGCTATAACCACCTGAACCCTGATGGCCAGGCAACATCTCCATCATGGACCAGTAAGCTCAATTTTATCATTGCTCTGTTGCTCTGTCTCTTTGGTCCCTGCAAAGAAGGGGGGTTTCAGGTGCTGCACCCACAGTGCAGAGGTGCTCTGCCCTGCCCTAGTGTAGGGACTGCGTGGGCAACCACAGCCAGCTGAGCTGGAATGGGAAACAAGGCAGCTAACCCCCAGGCACCCCAATCCATCAGCTTCCCCCTTGGGTAATCAGGACCAGCTCTGCTATTAGAGCTGGGCAAATTGAGTTCACTGGGGCTGCTGCTGCAGTGGATGTTTCCTTGCAGCCTCCTGGTTCAGGCAGTTCTGAACATTCGTGTTGGTAATGATGATGAGCACTGTAAATACGTCTCTTTAGGAAATAAAGATCAGATGAGCCCAAGCACCATGTAAGCTTCATTTCTTTCACAAGGCAGATTACTTGGGCATGAAATATTGTCACACTTTACCTCATGGATGACTGATTCCAGACTTGACCTAGTGCAAGCCAGTGTAAGTAAACACATCTCCGTAGTGCTGGTAAATGATCTAAGCGATCTGATGCTGTGAATAAGGAGAGAAGGGAAAATACTGTCCCAGTGTTGCTGGATGAGATTAATGTCTTTTTCTGCATGTGTTTAGCAGGGTGTTTTGAAAGGGATGGTGAAGGATGCGTCTGTCTGCACAGATGACGTTCGGCTCTGTGGTGGGTGCGACGTTACCGGCTCACTCACGTGCAGTGCTTTGGGATGATTCACTGTGACTCCATGTCCCTTTTGTCACCAGTCAGCCCAACCCACAGCTTTCAGACACCATTTCTCCAAAGCTTTTCAAGCGTATTTCAGTTCAGCAAACTCAGATCCCAGAACCAAACTGTCTCCTGCTTGATGTGTCCATACCTGGGGATCTGTTGCAGCTTTCCACTCCATCGACCAGCCACCACAGCAGCGGCAGCTTGGAGGGGAGCATGGATGTTGGGTGCTGCCAGAGGGACACAGCTGATGGTCATCTACATGACTGTAAAAAAACAGTTCCTTCTTTTTTGTTGACAGCATTTAAAACAGAAATGTTTAAACTCAATTTTAGAAAGAACCCATTTGGGTTTTGTAACAGATGAGGAACACTATAAACTATTTATTTTTTCTCTCCTGCTTTATCACCTGATGGCAAAACACAAAGCTCCCAAAACACCATTGCCAACAGTAACCCAAGCAAAATTGCAGGCGGGAATATCACTATGAATTTAGTAAAGATGACATGGGAAAATGGTAACTGCAGTGACAATTCTGCTTCATACCATCCTGGTTTGTAATTTCAGGAAAGCAGCATCAAGAGGACTAAGGCCGTATCACAATTTCAACCCATCTACAGCAAATAAAGAGTTCTACTGGACAAGCGAGTGCCAAGCTTCTAGAGGAAACAGTGGGAATCAAGTCTCCTTGATGAAATGGGTAGGAAATTAAACTTGTTACAGGTGACATGAGCAGCAGTGATAAAAGAGCATGAATTGCCCATTCACTGCCCTTACAATAACTGTTTAACGCTGGTACACATGTATTAGTGGTGGGTTAAATAACGTCTGCTCCGGTGTGGCCCCTCCACTGGTGCCCATGAGCAGTCAGCCCCGATGCCTGGGATGGGAAGGGTTTATCCAGCCAAGCAGGGCTGAAATGGCAAATCCAGCTCGCTGCCTGCCTTGCAGGGCTGTGTTATGGGCTGTGAAATGAGAGGATGCTGACTCTTGGGACAGATGGAGAGGAAAGAGAGACAGCCAGAGAAAACCACAATTCCAGCCAAGCAATATGTCCGGTTACCCAGCCTCCTCCCTTCCCTTTAATATTAAAGTCATACCAGTGCATTATGTGGAACTGAGACACCTCTCTCAGGACTGGGCTTTTATCATGTGCAGGCTGAAGGGTGATTGACAAGCCAAGAAGCATCACTGTGTATTTGGGAGTCGGTGACAGACGGGAGAGTCTGATCCCTGCCTCCCAGCACTGCAGGGAAGCTGCACGGAGAAGACAAGCATCCTGTCTCTCTCTACCTTTTTCTTCTTTTTTTATAACTAAAAATACTCACATTCATATTAGCCTTCTCTAACTGCCTCTAAAGGCGTGCTGGAGCCGGGCTTTATGAATATCCGCAGAGTCTCTTGGGAGCAGCAAGAGACTCTGAAGAAGCAATATTTGGATGGGAAACTTATGTCCTGCAAGCTGGCAAGTTACAACTCCGGCACAGATTTTCGTGTAGCTGCAAAGCTCCCTGTACAAAGGGTATAAAGTCCCTCCTGCTTTCCCCTCCTTCTCCCCTCCATTATTTAACAACTGGCTATGGTTTACATGGTTCATTAAAGCAATGGTAACAGACGTGCATATTCCCAAATAAGCCAGAAGGTTTATGTTTGACCTGGGCCCTCTGTTCACTGGAGATGCCCCAGAGGATATGAAGAACAGTGATTTGAAGTGATTGCATTGAATAAGGACATTACACAGTGCAAATACCATTGGATGCAAGCATTTAATTTTCTAAAACAAAGCTATTGGAGTGCCTTTAAGGCAGCAGAAACAGCAGTTCAGCTCCCCCACGGTCCTGGCCCTTTCTTCTCCCTGAGGACACAGAAGGGAAGCAAGACCAGTGTCAAACTGGAGAGGGTTCATCAGGTGCTTGGCTGGGATTGCTCCGAATGGCCCCTTCTCCTCCAGGTCCCACCTTGGGTCACAGCAGAGGTCTGGGGTGTCCCTTTGCCACTCACCCCCTCCGAGCCCTCATGCTCTAACAACAAGCAGGCCAGGCCCAGGGATTATTTGTCCCCCTCAGGCTGGGTTTTTATTGCTCCATTTTGGTTATTGTGGAGTGAGGGGAAGCAAATGATGATTGCACAATAAATGTCAGCATCTCTGTTAATGTGCTGAGTGCCCACAAGCAGCTGCTAGTCAAATACCCACAAAGGTTTGCTTTGATGAGGTGTGTGACCTTCCCCCTTCCTGCAAAAGGCTTAACTCCATCAGCTCCTTGCCCTTTCCCAGGCAAGTGCTAGAAACCAGGGAGCTGGAGCACAGAAAGCACAAGCCCAGGTTCAG
>NW_009911704.1:169982-180868 GCF_000696875.1 Nestor notabilis
AATCCCCAGGGACCAGTGCAATTCCCAGAGCCCTCGTCCTGCCGTGGAGACCATCAGGCTCAGAGACAGTGACGTGATGAAAGGAAGCCTGTAAAAACCACTGGAATAGGAGACAAGATTGCTGAACACACAAGGGAACAAAGCAGCGAGACCGTTCCCGAATCCTCATGTGCCAAAGATTCCCCAGGGTACCCCTTCGGATGGCTCTGAGGAAATGTTTTCATCTGAGAAGTTTATTAAAGAGGCTCCCAAAAGAACCAGGAGAGGGACGGATCCTTTAGAGATGTAAATTGTTCTGGTCCCACCTATTCACATCTTTTCTTTGCCTTTTTCACCCTAGATGAGAGCTGGCCCCCAACAATTTCAACCCGCGAAAGCCAGCACACGGTTCTGTACATCCCACAGCCACTCCAGCTGATTAATCCTCCCTACACCCTCCGAGGCCTCCTGTGACCTGCACAGCTCTTCCCACCTGAACAGCTCCCGACTATTTACACACAGAACGATGATTACAGCCTCTCTTCCTGGCTTCCCGGGCTGCAGGAAGCATCAGTGGCTGATTTGGCAGGCGGGAGGGGTTCCTGAGGAAAGCAGGCGAAGCAGTGCCTTGCTCCGTGCCAGCTCCACCCCCAGGAGCTCTGGCATCATTCGACTTCGAGAAGATGATTTTGAGGATGTTACCTTGCATTTGAAAATAATGGGTTAGATCAAGGAAGACTCAAGTTAAAGGCTCCAAGGTTGCTCAAGCCCTGGCTGCCCAGGAGCACCTATAGCTGCTGCCTGGTTATCTACAATGGGACCCACGGTTGGAGCCCAGCGTAGCAAAAGGCTTCCCTGATCCAGGATCTTTACAAGGAACCAAGATGGAAAGAGTAAAAAACTGCACCCCTCCAAGCTGTCAGCAGTCCTGGGTGGACACGAACAGGAGGAGAAAGGCAGGATGCTGGTGGGTCTCCATGGGGAGTGAGCTGGGAAGCGCAGGGATTATCCGTAGCAGCTTTTGGCTCAGTCTGAAAGGAAGCACTGAAGGCACTGCGGAGGGTTAGAGCAAAGTGAAGACACTGAAGCACTTCTCAAAACACCCCTGTGGACCTATTAATTGCAGTATTGGCTCTTCCGCCTTTTCCAGCAGGTTCCTGGAATGGGCTCCCAGCCAGCTTGGCTGTGGTTGTGTTTATTTTCCAGCTAATGTAGCAGCAGGATCAGTTCCAGCTAACAAATCTGGCAGTGTCAGAGAAGCAATGTCCAGCTCCCATGGATAATTTGTAACATACAACTGGTAGAAACTCATTAGCAGCACAATTAATCCAGCCTCATGGCAGAGGAATAGGAACACTGTGCAGAAGTGGACATGAATCATGGGAAACCCAACACCAGAAAAGAAATAAAAGTACATTTGGCCTGTTGATTATTGCTGGCCACTGGCTGGATGGGAAAACTGCACTTGGCAATTTGGAAGCATGGTAGCACTCACAAAACCTTGGCTGTGAACATTCCCTGTGGCACCTCTCCTGGAAGTGGCATCTGAGTGGTGCTCATATGGCATCACCCTGCAAACGAGTTCCATGTGTGACCGTCCAAACTGAGCTACCAGCACTTGTTACCAACCCCATTAAGCTTTAAACAGCACTTGAGCCTTGCTCATTCGTGCTGGGTTGTTAACACATGGATTCTGACACACACAGAGTCCAGCTAGACCAGGAACAACCAGCACCCCTCCTGCCTGTGAGGCAGCACAAGCCGGGTGCTCTGGTGGGTAACGAAGGTTTCTCCTGTGGGAAGAACAACAAAAAAATCAGGAAAAAGAAAAGGGCAGGAATAGGCCAAGAACAAACAAAAATGGCTTTAAAAATTCATGGGTTTCGCCTTTTCCAGTAGCTTGAATTGGATTTCACTGGGTGTCCCCTTCCTGTGCTCCCTGTGAGCGTGGGGCTCTGCAGGTCAGTGCTTGCCATGCACAGACTCTTCCCTTTCATCTTCTCGCCTCTCTCTTATTTTTAAATATGCAAATAGATCAGAGGAGTGTTTCAGACGCCTGCCTACAAATAGATCTGAAGGGCCTTGGAGCTCTTGAGAGGCTCCTGCCTTACTCTAAACCACCCAGTCCCCACAAATGCGTGGATGCTGTGCTGCATTCCCTCTGCTGCACCTCCGAGATGGACCCGGCAGGAGGTCAGTCCTGGCTCCCTCCTGCCTTTGCCCTCCCAGCTTCAGCATCGTCTCCCAGCACAGGCACTGAGCTCCTACTCTCCATCCTTTCTGAGGGTGGGTTCAGCTCTGTCTTCGGCAGGGTTTTGGGAAGGAAAATGCAGGGTTGAGGAGCTGAGCAAGCAGAGGGAATGTGGGGCTCCAACGTGAAAACACTGAGCATGAGTCAGAAATCTCAGGAAACAGAACAAAAGGAAATACCAGCTGGGAAGCACGGACAGAGGGTTTGAAAATCCCTGATTGAAGCATTCAACTGCAGCGGGTCTGCTGGAGAAACCTGAATGAAGGCACCGAGGCCCTGATTTGCCTGAGCATCTCTGGCTCAGGCTGACGTGTGGTGCACAGGTTACTAAGGCTGGTTTATGCACACTGTACCCTAAATCTAAAGGTCAGAGGTTTTGATGGTCAGAAATATCCAATCTGCACGGATTGGGTCTTATAAAACTCCTTTTAAATATTTATGACAGTGCTTCCATGACTGCAGGAGAATGCTGTAATAGTATTTAGAGGAAAAAAAATCCTTCTGTATCTAAAAGCTCAGCATGAGCCATTTTCATATATTATGCATCACTAAGTGCTGTTTATGGCAGAGTCTGCAGTGTATGTGGCAGGGTTCATGAATTCAGGGTATTGGCTGTGCCATGCACCAGCCCAGGCATCACCTCCGCTGCGGTGGGCACAGACAATGGGAGGGATGAGGTCCCAGCAGCCTGGGGCAGTGGGGTCCCTGCATGGCGAGCACGGTGGCACAGACAGCTCTTGTCCTCTGTAAACCCACTCCCTTGCTGGCACACCTTCCACTAGAGCAGGTTGCTCCAAGCCCCTGTGTCCAACCTGGCCTTGAACACTGCCAGGGATGGGGCAGCCACAGCTTCTCTGGGCACCCTGTGCCAGCGCCTCAGCACCCTCCCAGGGAAGAGCTTCTGCCTCAGAGCTCATCTCAATCTCCCCTCTGGCAGGTTAAAGCCATTCCCCCTTGTCCTGTCCCTACAGGCCCTTGTCCAAAGCCCCTCTCCAGGTTTCTTGTAGCCTCTTTAAGCACTGGAGCTGCTCTAAGGTCTCCCCTTAAGGAACCTTCTCTTCTCTAGGCTGAACCAGCCTCTCTCAGCCTGTCTCCAGAGCAGAGCTGCTCCAGCCCTTGGAGCATCTCCGTGGCTCCTCCTCTCTGCCATCTGAATGGTGGGCACGGGCATGCGGTTCTTCTGCTGTTTATTGTCTCATGATATTTAGCAGAGAAATGTCAGAGGAGAGCAGAGCTCCATCAACATCAGCTGCAGGCAAACGTCCCCTGGCTTTCCCAGTGCCACTGGTTTCAGGCACAGCTGCGCCCCGCTGCCTCCTGACAGAGCTATGCTGAGTCTGTGGAAATCATCTGCAAACAAGAGCAGGTGGGTGGGATGCAGTCAGCAGGATCCCAGATCCCTGGCCAAGCGTCACCCCCTTAACGCCAGGTCTCAGGACCGCCCCAGCGTGACACCATCACCGCTGGACTCTACACATCAAACTAGGTACCACAGGGTGAGCTAACGGGGAGGCCAGCAAAGCTGGAATCGCTTGTAGGCTTTAATCAGCTTGTAATTAAAGCTGAGCTGGGCTTTTGTCGCTGTGTAGAGCAGCACAACTCAGCCTGAGTGATGCCTCTTCCCAGGGGCTGCTGGAGAACAGCCTTACTGCCTTATCTCTCTAATTTTCAGCAGTGCTCACAGTCCAGGGGAAAATGCTGTGTCAGCTCAGTTTCCCAGGACTCAGGAACCTGTATCATGAAGTTAATCTCCCACATAAAGTCATTTTGTGCAGTGTGAGGGGAAGCAAACAGGGTTTTCCTCTTACTGCATTGAAATTGGCCCCCAAGCTCTAAAGAAATAGGAGGGTGATGGACAAGCGAAGGGATGTGCAGCGTGCACCAGCATGCATGAGCAGGATGTCACAGGCTTCATTTCCTTAGGAAATCAGGTTTAAAATTAAGGCTAATCAGAGTTAAAAAACACTGCAGTTACCCTACAGCAAATGATACTATAATGTACTCGGTATATTACATTCTCAATAGCAAAGCAGCATCTGCTACATAAAATGAAATGTGTGTGTCACCATATGTAGGCAGCATAATGTGGACTCAAATTAAATAAAAACATTTCAGGGTATATGGTCCAATCTGCAATCTGGGCCCTGGGAAACGCTGAGATTTACTCTAAAGTTCTTAGCAGTTGGCTAAAACGCTGAACCCAAAACAGTGCAAACGGGGATTTTTAGCAACATAAGCTGTTGTCTGCACTTCCCGCCCTATGAGCTGAAATTACTTCTGGAAATTCAGGAATTTGTTGGTTTTCCATTTAATTATTTTTTCAATTTTAACCTTTTCTCTTTTTCTTTTTTGGTCTGAGGCTTTTTGCATCTTTCCAGTAGTTGCAAAACATCTCAGAGCAAATTCTGCTTTCCGTCTAATAGCTGCCCTCCAGAAATACCACGGAGCACACCAAAGCCCCATAAACCAGTCAGACGGCTCAGTAGCTGTATACCAGAAATAAAAAGAAAGAGGTAAACTCTGCAAAATGACTTGACTTTCACCTTTTCCAGCTATTTTTTTTCCAGCTGAAATCTCTCCCAAGCAAAGATGCACAATTTAGTGCTATTTTAAAAGAGATCAGGCTGCAGAACTGCACCAGGAAATCTTCCCTTGAGTCTCTGGTGGTGGTTCTTATCCTCCTTGACCTGCTTATTAATAGGAAAATGGGGTATGAAGTGTGGTTTTCCTGCAGGTGTCAGAAAAATCAGGAATATGCTGGAGGTTTTGCTTGGCTTGGGGAGAAAACAAGTTTGTTATCATGAAGCATTGATCCTTGTCTGAGCTCAAGGCTGCTGGGAAGCCGCAAGCCCTTTAGAATCTGCTAATGTGGGGTTTGGTTTCTTTCTAAGAGAATATATGCAGTGCAAAAACCACTTCCCAGTGCCAGGAAGGAAGGTGATGCCTGCAGAAAACTCTGCAAACGTGCACCCAGTTTGCCTGGTATGGAGGGGGGTTTATCTCTTCCTCAGGTCCTTGAATTATTTGAGCACTGAAGAGGCCCCTGAAGACCCGGCTCTGCTCTTTAAAATCAGCAAACCAGGATTTCCAACTGTGAAACCTGGACTGAAGCATTTGATGAGGGAAAAGCTACCCCCATACCAGAAAGCAAAGGAAAACACAGTGCTGCTAATGGAACTGACTGTGCAACCATCTGGAAATGCTGGATACACCTCTAAAGGCTCTGGGATGTCAGTAGGACACAAAGGCAAAACACCCGTATTCTGCCTGCACCGGGATGAGGGAGCTCAAGATAAGTGATGGAGAGAAGACTGCAACAAATCTGTTCCTGCCTGGGGCACTGTGGCTGCCAGCAGCAGACTGTGCCTTGGGTCATCTGAGACTTCATGTGGCAGCGAGGAAAGGACTCAGTATCTCACAGAAATGGAACCACAAGGCTGGATGCCGCCAAAGCTGCCATCTCACACATCCATCCATCACCCCGTCCTTACCTCAGCCATGCACTGATTCAGTGCAGCAAACAAAGAGACAAGCAGCAAACATTACGGAATATCAACCTGGATGGGGTCTGGTTTTCCTCTTGCCATTAGCTGTGTCTTTTCCAGTTCCCTTCTTGCTATTTGTCTTCTGCACCTCCCCGTGTTTTCAGTGGCTGTGCTAATTCTTCTCTCTGATGGAAGAGGCTGGTTCTTACCATTCCTCACACACACCGCTGCTTTCTGACCTGTTCTTCACTTGGTGTCCCCGAAGCATTAGTGGATGAATTGAAGTCTGGTGGTGTCTGCTCCTCCACCCGCTGCTGAGCAGGAAGGTGAAGAGCTGTGAAGAATGAAAGATGTTTTCTTTCAAACAAACATGCCATGTTTTCAGATGCATGCATGCAGCTTGCCTTTCATTCCTATCCCCTCTTCCTTTGAATTTCCAGTGCTGAGACAGCAGGTGAACATCCATGGGAAGTGGCTTTGCCTGACTCCAGACCGCACTGCCCAAGAGATCAGGGCCTAAGAGAAGGACCTAAATCCATGAAACTTGCCTGAAATCAGGCCCCAAGTTGTTTTCAGCACTTCAGGGCATGGATAGACACCGAGGCAGCTTTTCCCATGTCGCGTTTCTGACTTACTAATCCGTGACTCTTCCATGGCATCCTCATGACCAGTGTGTTCTGCACATCCATAGAGGCTCTCCTGCGGGTGGTGAAGGTGAGAAGGGGATGTGCCAGGAGGGGCTGAGCTGACAGAGCAGGAAGATGCTGTGGGCTGAAGCCAGCCCCCAGGAGCAGTTGCAGCATTGTAGTGCCCTTCCCCCTGGACAAGCAGCAGAGCTGAGCCCACATCCCTGCCAGGGATGCTGCAGAAGTTGGTAATAGAAAAGGAGGCAGTGTGTTAATTTAGATTTACTGTTTGGAGCACAGCACTGCCTGATCGTGGCCCAGAGCCACATTGGACTACATGCTGTATAAACTTGTAATAAATAAGGGTGTTTTCCAAGAGTATTTCCCCTTTGTAAGGGAAGGAAAAGGACACTAAGTGCCCGCGGGCAGGCTGGATGTACAGCTTTGGTCAGGTCTCTCTGCCTCTATTAGCATCTCCTGCTAGAGGAGGCCAGTTTTCTAAGAAACACCAGGTTTTGCTTTCTTTTGGGTCGATGCCAGTAAAAACACCAATGGAGAAATTCATCCCCAGTATCTGTAGCTGGGATCGTGAGGCAATTCCCAAGAAGAGATAAG
Organism: Nestor notabilis; assembly: GCF_000696875.1. Taxonomy (NCBI): domain Eukaryota; kingdom Metazoa; phylum Chordata; class Aves; order Psittaciformes; family Psittacidae; genus Nestor; species Nestor notabilis. The sequence goes on from NW_009911704.1 coordinate 176,939, forward strand.
AGGAAAAACTATTACACCAGCAGCCATGGTGGCATCCCAGCTGTGTCCGTCACCGGGTCTGTCTGTGTGAAATGGGCTATTTGGGAGGATCACACGGGAATGATTTCCTCTGAGGACAGATCTCCTGCTCCTCGAGTTTCAGATGCTACAAACCCATCACTGTGCAGTGAGTCCTGCCACACACCCTGTGACAGCGATGCTCGTGCCTGGCATCTCTCCCCCTTCTGATAAAGGGATCAATAGTTTGGGTCTATTTGGAAAACCAGTTTTATACTGGGCAGCCCTTGAAGGATCCTCCATGAAAGTGTCAGCTGAGCCTGCAGCCCCAGGAGGAGACGAGATCCATCTGGATCTCGTACAGGAGTGATGAACAGGGGAGGAGACAGAGGGGTTTACAATTGGGTGTCCCTAAATGGGTCCATGAAGGAGTCTCCTTGGGGTTCATGTTTGGTGGAGCTGTTGTCCAGTGTCATTCAATCGCGATGCTCAATTTGGGTATTTACCAGCAGGTAGCATAGCCCTTCCCACATGGAGGACAGAGGGGGTTTGTGGAGGATCATAGAATCACAGACTGGTTTGGGCTGGAAGAGACCTTAAAACTCATCTAGTTCCAACCCAGCAGGGAGGAGCAGAGCAGGACCCTCAGCAAGTGCTTGGATCTATGAGAGGTTTGCAGAGAATTGGCAGGAGAGAGGAGATTGTGGAGCCAGGAGGGACACCATCACCCTGCTCTTTAAGGAGAAAATAGAGACATTTGTTCTTTAAATTTGGATCCTAGTAAAGGGCAGAGAGAACCAGGCTGTGTGAATTAAGGACCACCATCTGGCCACCATCCCTTAACTTTCCTGTGCAGGGGAAACAGTGGATGGGGTTGCATGAGGTCCTCTCTGAAAAGACTAAATCAGCCAAAACCCATCCCCGCGAGGAAGCGGGGTCAGGCAGGAGCTCGCTGACTGCCAGGGGAGCATCAGCATCCTCAGTTGAGACCCAAAGAGGGAATCCCCCAAATGCACAGCAGCACCCAGCTGCCCGTGTCATGGCTCTGCAGCTGCTTCTGCTTCCCAGCACAGAGGAAGGGGTTCCCAAACTTCCCCTGCCATCCTCTGATGTCCCCTGCCATCCCCTGCCTGTGTGATGCTCGTGCACTGAAGGCAGCCCTGCATCCCAGCAGTGGGCTGCTCTGGAGTGCAGAGCTCTGGCCTAATTCGTATCTTGTCAATCAAGAAGAGAAACCAGAAGTGTTTTGACCTCCTCTGCTGCACCACACAGCAGAGCTTCACTGAAGGCATCTCGCCTGCAATTTCTGGAGGAGTCAGGATGCATCTTCCGGAAAGGCTTTTGGCTCTGATTTAACTATGTCAAGCAATGCAGAGGGCACCGTGCCTTCAGCTGAGTTATTTCACAGTCTGATTATCTTCCCCTGAGGGGAAAACCAGGTCCTGTTTCTACTCCAAACCGTGGACTCCTGCTTTGATTTCTTTTAATGAGATAAAAGATACTTCCTGTGCAGAAACCTTCCCCAGGCAGCCTCCTCCAGCCCATCCCTTTTCCTGGTGGAAGACCTGGACCCGCTTTAGCTGCAGAGGCAGGTTCTCCTGCCCTTGAACCCTTTCCAAACTTATGGAGGTATTTTTCAAGGTCTGGATGAAACACTGGGAATCCAAAGATCCACGTTGTGTTCCCAGGTTCTGCTGTGTCGCACTGGGTGATTTATGGAGGTATTTTTCAAGGTCTGGATAAAACATTGGGAATCCGAAGATCCACGTTGTGTTCCCAGGTTCTGCTGTGTCACACTGGGTGACTTTTTCCCTTTAATTTCCCTTGGTTTCTGTGGCTTACATCCTGGAAATGGAGCTCTGTGGGACAGATTTCTTTCCTGGGGGAAGGACTATACATGGTTTCACACTCTGGAGCCTAAGTTCAATAACAAGATTCTTGATTTTAATTAAGAAAGGCTTCAAAAAGGGAATAAATCAGACCCAATTGCACAGCTGATGCTTTTGTCATTTACCCAGGTGAAAGCCCTGACTATTGCCGTGAGGCCAGTAAAGGCAGATGTGCATAGAAGCAAAGCAGGGGGAGAAATGTGATTCTCCTTTGGGGATGTGCTGTTGCTGACTCGGAAAAGGTGCCGTTTCAGAGCCTTGTCTTGTACCACCGTGGAAATCAAAGCAGGGTTCTTCTGTTCTGAGGTCTAGGACACCCAAACTGGAATCACCCTCCACGGTCCACCCTCCAGCAACTTAAGGTGAAGCTCATCTCATCCTTGAAAATCTGTGTGTGAAAGAAGCTCTTGTTGCTGCTCTCCTGCACCTTTTGAATCTTAGTGGTAGTCTTAGCAGTGGTAACAGTTGGGCTTGATGATCTTACAGATCTTTTCTAACATAAATGATTCTATGATTCTATTTCAAGCCCCGTGAGCTCCAGATGTGCCTGGGCCCTTGCATGGAGCATCCTGAGCTGCGTCATTCGTGCTGTCTCATGTCACGGCATTAATAGGAAGCTGCTCAGGTGGGTTTTGGAGGCATTTTCAGCAGTGCAGCCAGCAGGGAAATACAACCCTGTGTAAGTCATTCGTCCTCCCTCCTCCCCTGATCTGGGGGCATGTTTTGTCCCTCTCTGATCCCTGCCAGGGCTGGGTGATGCCTGTGGTAAAAATAAAAAGATAACTAAAACTCCTAAGGTGTCAGGGAGGATGTGTTCAAACCCTGTCATACCATGGATGCTTCTGGCCTCATTGCACTGCTCTTGATAAAGTCAAGGGGAGCTTAATGCTTTTTAAAGGTCCTCAGCTTTTATGGGCTATAAAGCATTGACCTTAAAGGGAGGTGCTGAGGGAAGTATATTAAAGAGAGCTCTATGTGGGGTGGTCAGAGGTGCAGTTTTCTCACGGCTGCTCTCAGAACTGCCTCTCTCTGAGCTCTCATTGAACTGACATGTTGATGCCCTCCCTGGAGAAGAGCTGCCTGAAGCTGCAGGATGCTGCAAAACTCACTCTCAGGAGCTCCAGGACAACCTTCCCTTGGACATTTGCTGATGGCAGCACCCAGAAGTCTTTATCCAGTTTGTTCTCAGCTGTTTGTCCCCACTGAGCATCAGGCTCCACGCTGCAGATTTCCTGGGTTCTGCTGAATGTCGTGCTCTGTGATCCCGGGACTTGGGAAAGACAGAGACCCCATCTCCGCCCTGGGAATAGCTGGTACCAGAGGAATCCAGAAGAAACCCTTTGCAATGAGCTATCGAGGGGGGAAATCCTCTCGTGGGGCCCCTGCTAATGGTGGGCCTGTGACATTTCTATTAAATCATTCAATAATCATTAAGAGAAGATCTGCATCACATTTCTCACCTCTGGAAAAGAGGAATGATGCTATTCACCTGCATTGCCACATCCTGAGACTTCACAGTATTTGTGAGGTCCTGGGAAAACCCTGATTTAGGAAGCATTGGAGTGTGTGGGAGAGACAAATGGGGGTAAAGGGTCCCCTGGACCTGGGGGGTGTCACAGACATATTGCGGGTGGGTGCTGCCTGCAGCCCCCTGCGTCAGCAGGACCCTTTGCAGGGTGCTGGGGGTAGGTGCAAGGGAGCGTCCCTGGAAAGCGAGGGGGTGCTCACCTTCAATTAAATTATTTAATTAAGGGCTGTCACTGTCTTTAGTTAATTGAGGGCTGAGCCTTACAGCGGGTGCTGCTCAGAGCCCTCCAGCTCAGTGGGTTTGCGAAGGTAGCTTTGCTCGGGGGGCTGGTGCTCTGGGGGGGCAGACGGGGTCCCTTTGCACACTCCCTGCCCCTGGGCACCCCGGAGAGCAGGGGATGCTTCGCGGGTCCATGAGCCCGGGGTGGGAGGGGGTCACCGCAGCATCCCCGCAGCATCGCCCCGCTGCCGGGGCTGGTTTTTCCCCTCTCCCTTTGCCGTGGTTAGTTAAATTTCC
>NW_009911704.1:181422-182096 GCF_000696875.1 Nestor notabilis
TTCCCCCCCCCTCAGTTGATGTCACATCCTGTCCCCCAGCCAGCCCCTGCTCGCAGCCAGCCCTACCAATTCCTTTATTTTTTTAAATCCTTGTCCTCTCCCCATCACCCCCCTTTTCCAGGCAAACTTTTGGCGATAGCCGCGATTATCGCCTCGTGCTCCGCTGCATTTCTCCTCGCGAATGGTTTTCAGTCAGGGGAGCCATTAAAAAAAAACAAATCATCATTCTAGCCGAGAGCCAGCGCCGAGAGCAGCGAACCGCGATCCCAATAAATATGCAAAGTGCAGGCTCTGCTGAGCCGATTTGCGCTGCTTCCTGGGGGTGCTGAGAGCCGCCTGGAAAACCGGCCGGGCTTTGGGTTTCGTTGCGTTTTGTTGCCTTTTTTTCCCCGTGTTTTTCCGGGTGGAAAGCAAGCCCCGCTGCCGGCGGGAGGCGGCTGAGGTGCGCCGGCGCTGATCTGCATGCGAGCTGCCTAGGACGGGGTGCGCGCCATGCAACCGGCAAGCAAGCTCCTGACCCTCTGCCTCCTCATCCTCATGGGCACCGAACTCACCCAAGTAGGTCTCTCTCTTGCTTTTCCCACCCTTCCCCCTTCCCTCCCTATTCTCCCCAACGCCATTTTCTATTAAACCTCGACAGCACAAAAGAAAATTGGGATAAGGACCAGCCCCCC